>NC_079189.1:303591884-303876884 GCF_029499605.1 Hyla sarda
GCTTGGTGGAGAACCTCCAGGGCACCAGGAGGAGGGACATAAATACCCAAGAGGACATAGCGGGAGTTGTCAATAAGTGAAAAAATAAACACATACCTGCCCTCAGAGTCAACCCGGGTGTGCCTCGCCTCCCACCTCAGGGATTTGTGTATCATAAAAGAGACTCCCCTGGAATGTGAGGTGTGGCAAGAGTGTAGCGTCCATTGCACCCAGGGCCTAGACAACCACCGAGTGTTAGGGGCAATTAAGTGCGTCTTGGTTGGTACTTACGTATAGTGGCATACACCAGAGATCGCTTACGAGGACAGCCAAGACCCCTCACATTCCACGAAAGATACCTAACATTCGCCATGTGGAGAGAGTGAAGCTGAAATGAAAGGAATGGTGAGAGAAGAGGAACAGGGGTAAAACGAGTACCCGACGTGAAAGTAGAAGAGGGGGCAGGTAGGGGGATGACAGAAGGGAGTGGAAGAGCAGGGAAACCACAGAGAAGGAGCGCAGGGAAGAGGGAAAAAGGGCAGGCAGCCCGACCGGGACGTACACAAAACGAAACAGACACAAAACACCAGACAAAGACAAAACAAGAGGGTCATAAACAGATGCAACATGCATAAGGCCAATGGCCTAAGGCCAAGAGAAGATGGATAATACGGGGGGAACCGTGTTAATCAAGGTCGCAGGGAAACGAGACCTCACAATCTGCCACCAGGGACAAACAGCAGCACCATCAATTAACTAGGGTACATAAACAAGGGGAAATACAGGTGGGCCAGAATCCAGGCAGTATGCCGCACAGTGTAGCGAGTATGAGCAGTTCAGAGTAACATGCAGTCCTGAGGTATCAACCGGGCTTCAAGTCCCATCAGCAGAGTGGTAGCGGGTCATCAGAACTGT
Source organism: Hyla sarda (assembly GCF_029499605.1). Taxonomy (NCBI): domain Eukaryota; kingdom Metazoa; phylum Chordata; class Amphibia; order Anura; family Hylidae; genus Hyla; species Hyla sarda. Next base: position 303,592,779 of record NC_079189.1, read on the forward strand.
TGCAGTCACGGGTGTATGGCAACACTCACCAGTGTAGTACCAGGTCCCCTGCGGGGGAAGTCCAGCAAAGGGGAAAGGGATAAACGGTACAGGGAGGATGCAGAGTCCGTTGGGCACAGGGCAGCATGAGGAAGGGGTCTGCATGGGTCCGGCATGAGAGGGAGCATACAGTTACTGAGGGACAGTCCACGGGGGGGGGGGGGGGGGGTAGGACAGCAAGGTCGGGTGGGGTATCCAGGTGGGGTATGCAGGTACGGAGAGTGGAAGTCCATGGGTGAAGGTGGCAGTTGGGTGCATCCCAGAGTGTATATGCTCAAGGGGGAGTAGGCCATGAGGGGACCGGGAGATGGGTACAGGGGCACACCAGGGGACCCAGAAGCAAGTCACTGTAGACAGCAGTACTCACAGTTCACCGGCAGTCCGGGAGCTCCAGACAGTGCAATAAACAGCAGGGCCCAGCCGGGCCCAGATGGCGTTCAGGACCTCAGCGCCTCACATTGCGCCTCCTTGAGGCCCACTCGTCAGCCTCCTGCGGGGTAATGAAGAAGATGGCCCTCTCACCGTCCACGACCCTCAGTCGGGCTGGGTACACCATAGAATAAGGTAACGCCATGTCCCTCAGCTTCCGCTTCACCGCTTGGAAGGTGGCACGCTTCTTCTGCAGGTCCTGGGAGAAGTCAGGGAATATCGACACCGGAGATCCATTGAAGGTGAGCTCTGGCAGGCGACGGAGCAGACGTAAGGCGATGTCCCGGTCATTGCAGTTCAGCATTCTGGCTAGAAGCGGCCTCGGCGGGGCCCCTGGCGGGAGGGGGCGAGTCGGGACCCGGTGTGCCCTCTCCACCGCGAAGGTGGTAGTGAACGGGGCATCAGGCAACAGCTCACGCAGCCATTTTTCAACGAAGGAGCCGGGGTCCTGTCCCTCAGAGTGCTCCGGCAGGCCGACAATCCGGAGGTTGCTCCTCCGCAGCCGGTTCTCCAGATCGTCTGCCTTCTCTTTCCATTGCGACGCAGTGCGCTCAAGGTCTGAAATCGCTGCAGGTAAGGGCGCCACCGAGTCCTCGACTGAGGAGATACGAGCTTCAGCCTGTCTCGGAGGTTGTGCAGGTCCTGCCTGATTAGGCCAATATCAATCTTCACCTCCTCCAGCATACTCGTCAGGGAAGTTTTGCACATGGTAATGGCAGCCAGAAGTTGCGCAGACACCTCACTTAGGGTCATCTCCCCCGGGGCAGCGGCCAGTGTAGAGGGGGTCTCCGGACAGGAGTCAGCAACCGGCTCAGCAGGAGCGGAGGAAGGAGGCCCGGCGCCATCTTGGTCTTGGCCGCGCGCGAAACCCTGCAACTTCGCGGCTGCCGCCACACCGCTCTTATTAGCTGGCATGATGGACCCCACCGATCCGCTGCGGTTCCGAAGTCTCTGAGGCAAAGTTCTGAGGTCCAGGATGAAGACAGGATGCTAAACAACACGGTTCAGAGCGGAGCTAGTTCAGCATGCGTCCGTTCGGCTCAGCGTCTAGGCCACGCCCCCCCACTGGTATGGATTTTTGCCCATACCGCTATACCGGTCGGGCCCCCCCCCCCCACCCTTCGAGTCAATAAAAAAATTAAACTTACCCGTAATGGGGGTGGTCCGGGCCATCCATCCATCCTTCCTGTAGTGTCCGGGGTCGTTCCAGGTGAAGAGTGAACCGGTCCGGGCTGTCCTTCTTCTCCGGCGGTCATCTTCTCCACTCCGGGCAGGCTCCGGCCTAGTACGCTGTATAGACGCCGCTACGCCGTGACGTCAGGTGCGGGCGTCACTGCGCAGCGGCGTCTATGCAGTGTACTAGGCCGGAGCCTGCCCGGAGTGGAGAAGATGGCAGCCGGGACCGGTTCACTCTTCACCCGGAACACCCCCAGACACTACAGGAAGGATGGCCCGGACCACCCTGACAGGTAGGGGGAGAGAAGCGGGTGGCGGCGGCGGCGGCGGCCTATGGCCCCGCAAAAGCCACTGCAGATCATTGATTTAAAGCGCCCGCTTTAAATCAATCATCTGTAGTGGGGTCAGAGGGGGTTAAATAGCCAAAAACTTATACCGGAATATCGGTATAAGCTATCGGCCCTAACCTGCACCGATTATCGGTATCGGCCCTAAAAAAAAAACTATCGGTCGATTATATTTATATATAATATTTTTTTTTTTTATATATATTTATATATTTTTATATATATTTATATTTATATATTTTTATATATATATATATTTTTATATATATTTATATTTATATATTTGTATATATATATTTTTATATATATATATTTATATATATATATTTATATATATATTTATATTTTTATATATATATATATATATATTTTTTTTTTATATATATATATATTTTTATATATATATTTTTATATTTATATATTTTTATATTTATATATTTTTATATATATATTTATATATTTATATATTTTTATATATATATATATATATATATATATATATATATTTTTTTTTTTTTTTTTTTTTATATATATTTTTATATATATATATTTTTTTTTTTATATATAATATTGTGGCAAGGAAAGGGTGTATTTCCCTTGCTAACTCTGGAGAATCCACCTGTGGCCTGATTAATGAGGTATCAGGAAGGGGAAGTGTGTTTAAAAGGAAAGGAAACAGAATAGTTGGGGCTCTCCCTGGGAAACCGTATGCTGGCTGTTAGAGGGGGAGACACACAGGCCCTGTTTAGGTAACACGCAGAAGGTGCTGCGAGTGGTCCAAGAAGTGATGTGAACTGTGAGTAGCAGGTTGCAGGAGTCACATGATTTATTTTTTTTTTTTCAACTTAACATCCTGGGTTTTTCCTTAATTTTTAATTTTCACAAGAGGTAAAAGGAGAAAGAGCCCCCCCAAAAGAACACAATTTCTCCCGAGTACCGAAATACTCCATATCTGGCCGTAAATTGCTTCTGAGGACGGACAACATGGCTCAGGAGTGAGAGTGCACCATTTACATTTGAGGCATAAATTCGGGATTTGCACAGAGGTTTTGAGATAAACGCTAAAAAAAAAAAACTACATGTGACCCCATTTTGGAAACTGCACCCCTCACGTAATGTAATAAGGGGTACAGTGAGCATTTATGCCCCACAAGTGTCTGACAGATTTTTGGAACAGTGGTCTGTGAAAATGAAAAAATGTAATTTTTTTTATCTGCACAGCCCACTGTTCCAAAGATCTGTCAAACGCCAGTGGAGTGTAAATGCTCACTGCACCCCTTATTAAATTCTGTGAAGGGTGTAGTTTCCAAAATGGGGTAACATGTGGGGGGGTCCACTGTTCTGGCACCGTGGGGGCTTTGTAAATGCACATGGCCCCCGACTTGAATTCCAGCCAAATTCGCTCTCCAAAAGCCCAATGGCGCTCCTTCTTTTATGCGCCCTGTTGTACGCCCACAGAGCACTTAAAGATGTATTCCAGGAATTATTTTTTTTTATTTGACTATGCTACAGGGGCTGTAAAGTTAATGTAGTTCATAATATGGTGTCTGTACCTGTGTGTGACGGTTTGCTCACAATTCTTCTGTGATTTACACACACACACACACACACACACACACACACACACACACACACACACACACACATATATATATAATCATTTTAATTTTTTTTTTTTTTTAAACATCATACAAAATGACTCTCAGATTTTTCCCAGGTTGCAATGTGGCAGAGACCTGACTCACTAGTCAGCTGATGACAGTGAGCCTGTCTGCTTCAATGGGTGGAGGGATCGCTTGGTGGGAGAGGGATCAATCTGCAACTAATGCAACAGCTGTAGGCGCCATGATTGAAAACCACAGGTCTTTTGAATGGATGCAGCTCATTTATGTGTCAATAGGTGGGGTGGCTGTGTGGGAGGGAGGAAAATGGAATTGTGGGATTTTTAGTCAAAAAAAAGAAGTCACACAGGAAATACTAGTTCACAAAAAGCTAGCCACAGTATTATGGTAATCTCACAACATAGCCATTTAACCCAAGACAAGTGCAGATCCTTCCTAAGCATGTCCATTACTGTCTGCCAGGTACATACTGCAATCATCTTATGGTGGATAATCCCTTTAACATCCACACATGGGGTATTTTCATACTCCGAAGAAATGGAGTTAAACATTTTGGGAGGCTTTTTCTCCTATTACCTCTTTCACGTTCAACTTTAATGAAAAGTCGTCAAACACCTGTGGGGTGTTAAAGGAGTACTCTGGAGCAAAATATTTATTGCACATTGTAAAGCTAGCCCAAAGTTATATAATATCCTAAATTACCTCCGTTGCGCTAACTGCACGCTTATACAACTTTTCGGAAAACCGGAAGTGCAGCCAGTATCTCACAATTATGAATTTCGTTCCCCTGTATTCAGCCTGCCGCTGCCATCTTAGTAACGAAACGTTATCACTTTAAAGATCGTCCCCGCTCTTGCACGGCCCCCTTGCTGCAAGTAGGTCACTCCCATATTTTACATATTCATATATTCGTTTGCGCAGCAGTCATTGGCTGGACTGCGCAATCGACTCTGAATGCCTCCCGCCTATCACATGAAGCTGAGCGTGCCGGCACACTCAGCATTTCCCCGGGACCGAACATGTGACCACTCCTGGCCAATGATATCCCGGTTAGGTACGCTGCTGTAACGAACAGGGATATTCTTTGAACGAGTTACACATGATTTCAATGTGTAACGTTTCAACGGGGCAGGTTTAATATAATTACCAGGGAGGGGAAAGGATGAGGTAGAGGAGGGGGTGAGAAGGACTGAAGCACGGAGGGACTGGAAGCTGGAGCAAGGCAGCATGCGGCTGACTATTTTTACGTCATCCTCCACACCAGCATAACCCAGAAGAACCAGGAAATTCGCAGCGCTGCAGCGGGAAAACGGCCAGACCGACTTTTGAAAGAAGGACATTGATAGAAAGGTACAGCCGTGGGGAACATTTTGGGCTAAAAAAATTATGCACCATAATACTCCTTTAACCCCTTAAGGACCGGAGGTTTTTCCGCTTTAGCATTTTCGTTTTTTGCTCCTTGCCTTTAAAAAAATCATAACTCTTTCAAATTTACACCTAAAAATCCATATGATGGCTTATTTTTTGCGCCACCAATTCTACTTTGTAATGACGTCAGTCATTTTGCCCAAAAATCTATGGTGAAGCGGGAAAAAAAAATCATTGTGCGACAAAATTGAAAAAAAAAACGCTGTTTTGTAACTTTTGGGGGCTTCCGTTTCTACGTAGTACATTTTTCGGTAAAAATGGCACCTGATATGTATTCTGTAGGTCCATACGATTAAAATGATACCCTACATATATAGGTTTGATTTTGTCGTACTTCTGGAAAAAATCATAACTACATGCAGGAAAATTAATGCGTTTAAAATTGTCATCTTCTGACCCCTATAACTTTTTTATTTTTCCGTGTATGGGGCGGTATGAGGGCTCATTTTTTGCGCCGTGATCTGAAGTTTTTAACTGTACCATTTTTGCATTGATAGGACTTATTGATCATTTTTAAATGATATAAAAAGTGACCAAAAATGCACTATTTTGGACTTTGGAATTTTTTTGCGCGCACGCCATTGACCGAGCGGTTTAATTAATGATATATTTTTATAATTCGGACATTTCCGCACGCGGTGATACCACATATGTTTATTTTTATTTTTATTTACACTGTGTTTTTTTTTTTTATGGGAAAAGGGGGGTGATTCAAACTTTTAATAGGGGAGGAGTTAAATGATCTTTATTCACTTTTTTTTCCACTTTTTTTTTTGCAGTGTTATAGGTCCCATAGGGATCTATAACACTGCACACACTGATCTTCTATGTTGATCACTGGTTTCTCATAAGAAACCAGTGATCAACGATTCTGCCGCATGACTACTCATGCCTGGATCTCAGGCACTGAGCAGTCATTCGGCGATCGGACAGCGAGGAGGCAGGAAGGGGCCCTCCCGCTGTCCTGTCAGCTGTTCAGGATGCCGAGATTAGCCGCGGCTATCCCGAACAGCTCGACTGAGCTAGTCAGGAACTTTCACTTTCACCCGCGCGGCTCAGCTCTGAGCGCGCGGCTAAAGGGCTAATAGCGCGCGGCGCCGCGATCGGCGCTGCGCCCTATTAGAGGCGGGTCCCGGCTTCACTATGACGCCGGGCCCGCCATGATATGACGCGGGGTTACTGTGTAACCCCGCGTTATATCAGAAGAGCAGGACCAAGGACGTACCGGTACGTCCTTGGTCCTTAAGGGGTTAAGGCTCACTGTACCTGTCCCTTGAGGAGTGTAGTTTCCCAAATAGTGTGCCATGTGGGGTGTTTTTTGGTGTTCTGCCACTATGAGGGCTTCCTAAATGCAACATTCCCACCAAAAACCATTTCAGCAAAATTCTCTCTCCAAAAGCCAAATTTTGCTCCATCTATTCTGAGCCCTGTAGAGCACTTTATTCCACATATCAGGTATTTCCATACTCAGAAGAGAGAGGGTTACAAATCTTGGGGTCTTTTTCTCCTATTACCACTTGTGAAAATGAGAAATTTGGGGTAACACCAGCATTTTAGTGAAAAAATCTCATTTTTCATTTTCACGTCCAACTTCAACGAAAATTCGTCAAACACCTGTGGGGGTTGGGGCTCACTATACCCTATGTTGCGTTCCTTTAGGGGTGTAGTTTCCCAAATAGTATGCCATGTGGTTGTTTTTTTTTTTTTCTTTGTTTGTTTATTTTGCAGTTCTGGCACCATAAGGGCTTCCTAAATGCGACATGCCCCCCAAAAACCATTTCGGCAAAATTCTCTCTCGCAAATCACAAAGTTGCTCCTTCCCTTTTGGGCCCTCTAGTGCACCCACAGAGTGCTTTACATCCACATAAGAGGTATTTTACATACTCAAGAGAAATAGGGTTTCAAATTTTGGGGCACTTTTTCGCCTTTTTACCTCTTGTAAAAATGAAGAAAATGGGTCTACAAGAACATGTTACTTCAAAAAATTTAGATTTTGAGTTTTCACTTCCACATTTCTGCTATTCCTGTGGAACACCTAAAGGGTTAACATACTTACTGAATGTCATTTTGAATACTTTGAGGGGTGCAGTTTCTATAATGGGGTCATATATGGGGTATTTCTCACAGAAAGGCCCCTGAAATCCACTTCAAACTGAACTGAAGATTTAGAATTTTTCGAGTAAAATTGGAAAATTGCTGCGGATCTTTGAAGCCCTCTGAAAAGTAAAAACATGTCAACTTTATGATGGAAACATAAAGTAGACCTATTGTATATGTGAATCAATATATCATTTATTTGGTGTATCTATTTTCTTTACAAGCAGAGAGCTTCAAAGTTAGAAAAATGCAAAATTTTATAAATTTTCATAAAATCTTGGAGTTGTTCACCAAGAAATCAACGAAAATTTACCAGTAACATAAAGTAGAATATGTCACGAAAAAACAATCTCTGAATCAAATTTATAAGTAAAAGCAACTCAGTTATTAATGCTTAACATGACAGTGGTCAGATGTGTGTAAAAAAATAAAATATAATAAAAAAAAAAAAAAAAAAAAAAAAATGGCTGTGTCCTTAAAGGGGTACTCCGGTGGAAAACCTTTTTTCTTTAAATCAACTGGTGCCAGAAAGTTGAACAGATTTGTAAATGATTTCTATTAAAAAAATCTTAATCCTTCCAGTACTTATTAGCTGCTGAATACTACAGAAGAAATTCTTTTCTTTTTGGAACACAGTGCTCTCTGCTGACATCTCTGTCCATTGTAAGAACTGTCCAGAGTAGGAGAAAATCCCCATAGCAAACCTATGCTGCTCTGGACAGTTCCTAAAATGGACAGAGATGACAGCAGAGAGCACTGTACTCGTGATGTCAGCAGAGAGCTCTGTGTTCCAAAAAGAAAATAATTTCCTCTGTAGTAGTCAGCAGCTGATATTTTCTCTTTGGAACACAGTGCTCTCTGCTGACATCACGAGCACAGTGCTCTCTGCTGAAGTACTGGAAGGATTAAGATTTTTTAATGGAAGTAAATTACAAAACTATTTAACTTTCTGGCACCAGTTCATTTAAAAAAAAGTTTTCCACCGGAATACCCCTTTAAGGTCTAAATGGGTCCTTAAGGGGTTAAATGTGAGTTATTTGTCAACCATAAAGTGCAGGATATTGCTATCATGTGCAGTATTAGGTTTGCTCCTGTACAATTCTTCTTGCATAAGAAGTCCTCTTTAATTCTGCAGGTGCTCCGAGATTCCCGTATCCATCATCTGCGCTTACTCAACCTCCTAGGATGTCATGCTGTCTTTTTCATGATCCCCACATGGGTGTTATTAGACCTGTCGTCCTTTTTAGTGGAGAGTGATCTGGTGAGTTGATCCCTTAGTTGACTCTTATATAAAGAATACAGGCCAATATGTACGTGACTGATGTCAGTAGTTTTGCAGTCTTGTTTATTTTGCCTTTTGTCAGCAAACTTGGGTGATGATTTTGGCTTCAAGATGAGCATTGTAGACTGAAAACTTTGTCATTTGAGACTATAATTTAGTAAACTAGTCAATGGGTCTGAAGTCTCCTCTGTAATGTAACCTGAGACCACTGTCATTTGAGCGTCTATTGTTGTAGTATAATATACTTTGAAACCAATGTACATCAGATTCAAAATCTTCTGTCATAAAAAAAAACTTTTCTTACAAATCCTTTTCGACTCTATACGAAATATACTTAGCAGAATGTGATGATTCGTTGCTTTGTAAATCTTCTGAATTTCCAGTTTAACTACAGAAAAAGGTTCCTTTAGCCTTTTCCACCCTTGCCCATGGTGGCCTGTCATGATTGACCAATGATATACAGTGTTTCTCTGTATTAAAGGGGTATTCCATGAAAAAAAAAACTTTTTCTTCATATCAGCTGGCTCCAGAAAGTTTTAACAGATTTATAAATTACTTCTATTAAAAAATCTTAACCCTACCAGTACTTATCAGCTGCTGATGTTCAGTTGTTTTCTGTCTGACAACAGTGCATTCTGCTGACACCCCTGTCTGACTAAGGAACTGTCTAGAGCAGGAGAAAATCCCCATAGCAAACCTCTCCTGCTCTGGACAGTTCCCGAGACAGACATAGGTGTCAGCAGAGTGCCCTGTGGTCAGACAGAAAAGAGCAACTCCACTTCAGCAGCTGATAAGTACTGGTAGGATTAAGATTTTTTTTAATAAAAAGTAATTTTATAAATCTGTTCAACTTTCTGGAGCCAGTTGATATGAAGAAAAATGATAATTTTTTTCACGAAATACCCCTTTAACATCCTTAGTAAACAAACAAGCACACTCTACCCCATAGACTTATTCAAAGACAAGTAAATAACAAAGACTATATAATTGGCACCTACATTTCATTTCATGAAGAGGTGCAATGAACCCTAACACCTAATAGATGACAGGATAGTATAGTTTTGTCAAAAGAATACACTTGAAAGTAGGATTAATTATCCAGGAAGAAATGGTGGCATCTCCGAAGTGCCATTTCTACTCTGGTTTAAGCGCTCCACAGAAGGTGCTCTTGGTGCCCGCTAGGTCAACATATGCTTTTTGGATTTTAAGGCTGCTTGAAAGAAACCTGAAAAAGTTGACTACAATGAAGGAAATTACTATTGTTGTTTTTTCCCATTATTTCACTATTGTATCTTGTCTTTAGACATCTGTTTCCCAAGGGTCATGGACACTTCTCCTCCTTGTGATCAGTGGGACATGCAACTTTGCCCAAAACCTCATAGCATTCAGCATTTTAAACCTTATCAGTCCACTGAGTTATTCTGTAGCGAATGCCACCAAGAGGATCATGGTTATCACAGTGTCTCTCATTATGCTTCGTAACCCTGTGACACTCACCAATGTTTTTGGAATGTTGACTGCAATTCTTGGGGTATTTCTCTATAACAAGGTGAGTGGAGAGTATTAATAGCTTTCAGTATGTGGTTCCGATGCTTGATTTATAGCAGATATGTGCTACTGTTTGAAGTATGTATTTTGTATCTCTACCAACATTACGACATAAAAGAACGTACTACCGTATATATTAGAGTATAAGCTGAGTTTTTCAGCACGATTTTTCGTGCTGAAAACTCCCCCCTTAGCTTATACTCGAGTGAACTCTCCGCCTGTCAATCCCTTCTCAGTGGTCTTCGACCTGCAGACCTCCAGATGCTGTCTGGGCATGCTGGGAGTTGTAGTTTTGAAACATCTGGAGGTCCGCAGGTTGAAGACCCCCATCCGGTGCAGGAACCGTCCGGTGGGGAGGGTTAGTCGTTCCGGGCTGCCCATTTTCACAGGGGGGGGGGGGGGGGGCGGGCCTCTTCTCCGGGCCTGCCCCGCACTAGTGATGTTGCCTTGACGACGACTCACGGGGACGCACATGAACGTCCCTGTGCGTCGTTGTCAAGGCAACGTCACTAGTCCAGGGCAGGCGTGGAGAAGAGGGTCCCTCCCAGTGAAAACTGACAGCCCAGACCGGCTCACCCTTCCTTCCCACCGAGGGGTGGCGAGTAGAAAACTAAAGGGGGTCTGGATGATGACGAATGCCGCAGTGGTCTTCAACCTGCGGACCTCCAGAGGTTTCAAAACTACAACTCCCAGCATGCCCGGACAGCCGATGGCTGTCCGGGCATGCTGGGAGTTGTAGTTTTGCAACATCTGGAGGTCCGCAGGTTGAAGACCACTGCAGCCTTCGTCATCATCCATGATGACGGGGGTCTGGATGATGACATGGGGGGGGGGATGTATTTCCCACCCTAGGCTTATAGTCGAGTCAATAACTTTTCCTGGGTTTTTGGGGTGAAATTAAGGGCCTCGGCTTATATTCGGGTCGGCTTATACTCGAGTGTATATATATGGTATATTTTTTGGGGTCTACAAAATGAATGGTCAATCCTTGGGAATCAGTAAGGCTAGGCCTCCCAACACCTCAGCTTACTGAAGGGGCAGGAATATCCTTTAGTAAGTCCTGCATTCCTTTCATTGTTTACCAGGCACAGCTCTGTGGCTGATATTGCTGCTTGGTCCTATTAAAGGTAATTGACTGAGCGTCAGTATTAGGCAGTAGAGATGTACCTGGAAACAAATAAAGGAACCCTGGTAATTGGTGAAGCAATGACTGGATTTCCTAAGGAGAACTCTTTTAAATTCTCAACTGGTAACACCCATTTGTCTATTTTCTCATAAATTTCTAGTTAGACATAACTTAGAGCTATAGGATAGGATACTCCAGAATTCTTTCATACACGTACTTTCTAAAACGGGCAGATCAGCAAGGCCATGGGTCCACTTTATAGAATGCAATTTTGTTTGTACCCCATAATTGTAAGCGCTGCGGAATCTGTAGGTGCTAAATAATAAAATAAATAAATTTGAGACTGATATAAAAACTCTCAACTGTTGAAATCCATTTTGGGGGTGATTTATCAAAATCTGTCCTGAGGAAAAGTTGCTGAGTGGCCCATAACAATCAGATTGATTCTTTCACTTTTTAAAAAGGCCTCTGAAAAATGAAAGAAGCGATCTGATTGGTTGCTATGGGCAACTCAGCAACTTTTCCTCTGGACAGGTTTGGATAAATCTCCCTCTGTTTCCCCTGAACCCTCCAGATTAAAGAGTTTGATTTTATGTTTTAGTTGGTAAGTAAAGGCCAGTAAATGTTCACATAATATATATAATTATTATTATTTATTTTGTTGTGGTCTTTGGGTTGTATTCTCACTGTTCAATAAACAGGCAAAAAAATCAGCTTTATTATATTTTTTATACACAATTGTACGCAATAGTAAAATGTACACAATTGTACGCAATAGTAAAATGTCTGTTGTGCACGCACACTATTTTTAAAGTCACAAATGGCTATGGAATCAATTTATATTTTCTTTATCATGGCCTGAATAACTTTATTAAAAAGGGCTGGTTTTCATGTTAAAATGGCAGGAAAATGACACTTTATAAAACTTTTTTTAAACAACGGAAAATATTATCTGTAAACATTGTGTGAACATGGCCTAAGGGTGTAAAGTTGTAAGTACTTTGGTTGGTATTTCCTCTTATGTAGAGCTTCTTTATTGAAATGCTGTAAGTGGAAAGGTTATTGGTACTGAGCATTTAGATTGGTCTTTTAGATCTACAGTTCTTTTTTATGCTTTTCAGGCAAAGTACGATGCTAACCAGGAGGCAAAGAAGCAATTACTTCCTCTTGAAAGTTCAGACATCCAGGGCTTGGACCACCGTGAACTTCCTGAGAAGCTCCAGAATGGCATGCCCTCCTTTACTCCCGGAAGGGACTATCAATATGCTCGGACCAGTGTACTGACTGACCACTTTCAGTACAGTCGACAGAGTCACCCTAATACACACAACAGATATGATGTCTGAAGCATCTTTCCTAGGAGTATTCCCCCCCCTCCTTTCTGCTTTACATTTGTTCATTTTCCAAACGCAACCTGACAGATTGTGTACTCGACAGATTGCCTACCCACTGATCATTGGCTGGTTTAGAATACAATGTGTTCATTAGAAGCAGAGGAGATACAACAGGGAACTCTTCTATGGGCCATGGTCAAATGTGATTGACACCTGGTTCACCATGTTTCCGCACTAACTTCTGGACTGCACGTGGTGCAGGATATGCTGACTAAATCACATCCCGATCATCCACTGGGTTATTCCATTATTCCCACATCTTCAGAAGTCTCTCAAGGCTGCTGCATGCAATGTTCTGACCTTTTTAAGGAGTGGGATTAACTATATATATTATAATTATTATTTTTTTTCCATCAAATGTATAAAAAGACTTTATGCCAAATATGGCTCATTCTTGGACTTTAGAATTGTACACATTGGCGTGTAAAAGTAGTTGTGAGTATACCTCCCCATTTCTAATTGAGCTCAGATTTAGAATGGATAGTTTTTTTTATTGATGCTCTATTGGCCATATCAAGGGCATTCTCCTCTGGTAAGAATGAAGGGCATTGATGAAGGGTAAAGAGGTTGCTCTAATCTGTAGATATGTAAGGATCATATCGGATTGTTAGGAGTTTTAACACGTTGGTTTTTGCACAGTTTACTACACCTCCTAAAACATTTTGCACATAAACAGCACAATTGTTTCATCAGAATAAATGGCTATAGAATGTAAGCATAGAATTGGCACAACTGTGTTGTGACCTCTAGTAACTAGTGCTGTTTTGGCGTTGATGACGTTCTAGCAGTAAGTAGCCCATGAAGACTAGTATCTGGTTGCTTAGCATTCCAAATAGTGGTGTTTGCAAATGTTAGAGGCCTTGTCACCAACATGTTTGCTAAATGTTTGCTTTAACTACTGTGTAGTAAAGCGGAAGCATATTAGCATTTCAAGATGTAGAATACCATCGTAGCAATTTCTTGACCAGCAAGACCACAACACTAGTTACAGTTAGCTAGAATATCAAACCCGCACCTTTATATTTCCCAGCCTGAGCTTGGAAAACAAGAGGTGCAATCTGGTTACTGGCTGTTGGCAAAGGATATGCTACTGTAAATAGTGGTGTATTTCCAAATCTTTCTTACAGTACTGTTTAACCTTATATTTATTTAAACTGGTTTTATTTTCTAAAGAGTAGAAGGAACAAAGTGTGGCTCGGCCAAGACTGCACTACGGTCCCTGTGCGATCTAGTAAATGGATCGTGCGAAGTTTCCCAATGCAAAAGTCCAACTCTTTACAAATGTAAGATACAAAGCGTACATATTGTGCATCACACACAATTGTCATAGTATGAAAATGAATCTGTTTAGCTGGACCTGTCATCGACCAAATCCAACATTAAACAGCTATCGCAACCCAATCTTTACATAGGCTCCTATTGTTAAATACACTGAAGGCTTTCTAATCCAACATGCAGATAAATGCTGAAGGTGAACAGAAGCTAAACTTGGTAATGGTTCAGAAAAAAGAAAGCAGTTAGGAAACGAATCTAATTCCGTAAGGTTTCACTGCTCGTATTAAGGTTAATGTTGATCCCGAAAAAGGCAGTTGTCTCTGTGTGTGTATAATTATAGAGAGAGAGAAAAAAAGGAAGGGAATCGGCACTGTAAAACGTGACTTGTAGTCACAGGTGGGTGCTCAGCCTCAATAGGTCCAAACTCCAGAACCTTCATCCAACCAAAGTCCAAAGTAGGGAAGCGGCACTCCAGTTCAAAATAGAAAATTGGTGTCTTTATTCACTGATGAGGTTAAGTGCAATGTTTCAGCCTCACCATGAGGCCTTTCTCAAGAGAAAGGCCTCATGGTGAGGCTGAAACGTTGCTCTTAACCTCATCGGTGAATAAAGACACCAATTATTATTATTTTTCTTTTTTTTTTTTTGCATGAGTAGTGGGTTTTCATGTTTTATCCTGACCCAGTAAGTGATGTTTAGGATGTATTGATGAAAGGTCCACATCCTGGCTACACAATAATGTATGGAGTCCTCAAAGAATGATCATTATTTCAGATCTTCCTTCTAGAGCAGTGGACTTCCAGATGTTGCAAAACTACAACTCCCAGCATGCCCGGACAGCCAACGGCTGTCCGGGCATGCTGGGAGTTGTAGTTTTGCAACATCTGGAGGTCCGCAGGTTGAAGACCACTGTTCTAGAGCATTATTGAGTCACATTTCTTGTGCACTTTGCTAGGTTTACATAAGGGGTCAAAGCAAATATTGTGCACCTTCAACTCGCACTTTTATGTCTACATGGATGTAATGATCTGACCAGGACCCAGGGGGTTATAGTTAGAATACTAGATGACTGGTTACTGTAAACTGCCCTAATGTAACGGATCTATCCTCTTGCCAAGTTCTCTTTTATAGGGGTTATCCAGTTCAGGCAGCATGAAAGATGACTGATTCCCTTTTAAGATTGTATTATGTCAAGTCTGTGATTCTTTTTAAGGAAAATTAAACTGGCCAGATATGAATCTAAGGGGTCTCTCTCACATTTACTCTGGCTCAGTAGTAGATATGAAACCACATACTGTAATTCTGTAGAGTAATATGGGAGTTAGACTAAAATAATATTACAATGATAGAATTCTAAGTAAAAAAATGTATTCCCTAAGAAGAAATAATTCTACAAATGTATAGTTTTTAATAGCGGTGTTGTGCTGTTTCTCTGTTCTTATTAGAAAGGTATGAGTAAATAGTCAACGGAGTGTTAGCAGTTGCAGACTTGTTCCCTACATTGTCTGACACAAACTGCTTCCCAATAGAATGGCAGTGCCAAGCTGTGCAGGGTCATGCCTACAACATGGGAACACCCAGTTTGCTATTCAGGCCATAATGAGTGCAAAAATCTGCATGTAATACGTGTAAGTCCTGACCTGTCCATGGATCTGAGGACCCTGACAAATGTCAGTGTAGGATATCAGAATCTTAGTAAGACCGGTACTTGCAAATGTAATACGAAAGCAAAAGAAACATAGAATGTGTCGGCAGATAAGAATCATTTGGCCCATCTAGTCTGCCCAATAATCTGAATCCTATCAATAATCCCTGGCCCTATTTTATATGAAGGATAGCCTTATGCCTATCTCTATCTTATATGAAGGATAGCCTTATGCCTATCTCTATCTTATATGAAGGACAGCCTTATACCTATCCCTATCTTATATGAAGGGTAGCCTTATGCCTATCCCTATCTTATATGAAGGATAGCCTTATGCTTATCCCAGGCATGCTTAAACTCCTTCACTGTATTTGCAGCGACCACTTCTGCAGGAAGGCTATTCCATGCATCCACTACTCTCTCAGTAAAATAATACTTCCTGATATTACTTTTAAACCTTTGCCCCTCTAATTTAAAATTGTCCTCTTGTGGTAGTTTTTCTTCTTTTAAATATGCTCTCCTCCTTTACCATGTTGATTCCATCTATGTATATAAAAGTCTCTATCATATCCCCTCTGTCTCTTCTTTCTTCCAAGCTATACATGTACCTGTCCTGTAGCCTTTCATGGTAAGTTTTATCCTACAATCCATGTACTAGTTTAGTAGCTCTTCTCTGAACTCTCTCTAGAGTATCTATATCCTTCTGGAGATACGGCCTCCAGTACTGCGCACAATACTCCAATTGAGGTCTCACCAGTGTTCTGTATAGCGGCATGAGCACTTCTCTCTTTCTACTGGTAATACCTCTCCCTTCCCTATACATCCAAGCGTTCTGCTAGCATTTACTGCTGCTCTATTACATTGTCTTCCTACCTTTTAAGTCTTCTGAAATAATTACTCCTAAATCCCTCTCCTCAGATACTGAGGTCAGGACTGTGTCAAATATTCTATA
This sequence comes from Hyla sarda, assembly GCF_029499605.1. NCBI lineage: Eukaryota > Metazoa > Chordata > Amphibia > Anura > Hylidae > Hyla > Hyla sarda. Next base: position 303,609,139 of record NC_079189.1, read on the forward strand.
TTCTGTCTGAGTGTTTTTACACCCCAGGTGCATTATCTTGCACTTATCCACATTAAATTTCAGTTGCCAGAGTTCTGACCATTCTTCTAGTTTTCCTAAATCCTTTTCCATTTGGCGTATCCCTCCAGGAACATCAACCCTGTTAGGGTGCATTCACACCATGTTTTTGCAATACAGTTCCCCTATACATTTTCAATGGGAAAACTGTATGGAACCATATTAAAAACCATATGCATTGACTCTCCATTGAAAACCGTATGCCAAAAGATGCATCAGGTTGTGTCTGTTTTGCATCCTGTAAGGTTTTGTCAGTTTTTTTTTTTCCTGTACTCAAAACCGTAGCCTACCACAGCTTTTGGTCCAGGTGAAAAACTGGATTAAACCGTGTACGTTTTTTTAAAACATGGGAGTCAATGGGAACCGTACAGAAGCGTATGTTCGTACGGTCCCATCCGGTTTTTGACTTTGCACAGTTTGTTTTTTTTTCTTGGAATTTCAATCCAACAAGTGAAACTTTATTCATAATGGAGTGAAAAGTTTTTTTCTTTAAAAACGGATGCAACCGGACATCATTTTTTTTAAAACCGTACACAGGTTAAATTTTGTACACGCGTTTTGATATAGTTTAGTCCGGTTTGGAGGAGTCAGTTTTACATAAAAAAACCTGATACGGGAACTGTATTGCAAAAACGTGGTGTGAATGCACCCTTACATATCTTTGTGTCATCAGCAAAAAGACCAATACCTTACCATCGAGACCTTCTGCAATATCACTAATGAAGATATTAAACAAAAATTGGTCCCAGTACAGATCCCTGAGGTCCCCACTGATGACAATGTGCATGTTATATGCTTGTGTGAAACTGGCCTTAGTCATACCTTTCTAATATGAATAACCAATGGCACAACACTAAGCTAGAAGAAAAGATGTTCCACAATGATGGTTTCAAGGGCAATACAAGTATTTATTAAAACAGGTCAGGAGAGGCCGTGGGCCTTTATAAAATATACAAAACTACATTGCAGAAACTAGTAAAATCACTGGTTAAACTTCTTTGTTGCCTAAATTCTGGCAAAAATGTCTGATCAGTGATCAATAAAGGTACAAGCATGAGGCTGTGTTCACACATTCAGATTTTTAGTTTTTGAGTTATTGAATACAAAGTCGGGAACAAATCATAAATGAAGGATGTGTATAAAATGTACAAATCCATCCGGTCTTTTGTATTGAAAAATTGCAATTAAAGCGTATCTGTCATATCACAGAAAAAATAATGCTATTATGTTACTCAGAAAAAAAGCCACATGCTAGAAAAGGGGAGGTTGCAGAGGTGCAAAATATTTATAATATATAATAAATATCTTGCATCTGTGCAACCTCCCCTTTTTTATAGCATTCGGGCTGATCTGCATCATAATGGGAATAGGTGCCTAACCTGCCCTAGTTACCAGTAAGTGGCTTTTTTGGGGGGGTTACTCACTAGCTCATGGAGATTCTATACGTGTCTTTGTGTCCTAGCTTCTGTATTTGGCTCATAAATCCCACAATTCTGTTACTCATTCCGACATCCACTGCTTATGAAGGGGCACTTCATAGGTAAGTACTGCACTTGCCTTGCATTTACTTCCTCCTTTAGTCTGCTGTGTTGTGCTGGCTTTCTTTATCCTATCACTGCAGGCTTTTCTGTAACTCCCTGCTCTGTTTTCAGAACAGGAGTGGGCACAGAGCAGCGCTAGTCTGCCCTAACATACTAAACTTTGTCACAGCTGGGACAAAGCTGATGCTGCAGCCAGACAGGACTATGTTCTGGATGGTATGGGGACCCCTAGTGTGTTTTTTATTTTTTTTATTTATAAAGGCTTAATTTCTATAAAAAGTAGATACAACACCTTGAGTGCCCATTTAAAAACCTACATGAGTGAACACAGTCTGAGTAATTTTCTGGGTTTCCACTTTTCAGTTTTTTGGAAAATTGTCACTGCAGTCTTTGAACCAAAACTAAGAGGGGATTCAAAAGGAATGGGAAATATAAAGGAAGGACTTATACTTCCTATTCCTGCTGGATACACTTCTGGTTTTGGCTTAAACCTGCATTGGCAGTTAAAAAAGGAAGAAAAAAAATGTCTGGATGGAATCTAAATTCTCTGTTCTTGTAGGGCTTTATGTGACTGATGTACATGGTTAGACCCATTACGCATTTGACCAATCATGATAGCAGTGCAACTGCAGGTCAGCCTTTATTGGGTACACAGAAACTACAAAACAGCCTTACCTAAGCAACCTTCAGTTTTCACTTTACAGTGGTCCTGAATTTACGAAGTACAAATGTCGCACATGGTCATAAAGTCGCAAACCCTAGCCAGGTCAGACCTAGTTTAAAAAAAACTGCACTCAGACCTAGCTTAAAAAAAACTGCAGAGACTTTTAAAAAGTGCCCTCCAAAACATGCCTTTATGGTGACAAATCTTATAGCAATGAATTAGAATGTTTTCAATCAAAGAGCTAAAACCTTCCCAGCTTATTGTCCGAAGTGAATCTTAAAGCAGGGGAAGTTGAATCCTAAAAGAAATTAATTTAAAGCAGTGGTCTTCAACTTGTGGATCTCCAGCTGTCTCAAACCACAACTGAACAATCAACACCGTATACACACATTTTTTACTGACTTAAGTGTGCATTGTGTATAACCATTTCTGCACATTTCTTTGCTGTCAGTTGACTTCAGCAGCCTCTGTTCTGTCAGACATAATAGTGTAATCTGTCACTCTATTCTAGGCAGCCAAGAAGTTTAAAAGATTAAAGGATCCCATTAAAGTTCTGCTTCATGAAAACTGATGAGCGTGCATTCGTAGGTCTGTATGGTAGCCACATATTTTGATCCAGGAGCAGAAATCCTGAAACAAAAACATTCATGGAAATTTTCTTTTTGAAAACTTTTTTCTGATCTCTCAGTACATGATCTTCAGAACCATATAATCCAAGGGAAGTTCTTTTATATAGCCTGTGAGATATTCAGGTAGCAGTGATGAAACAGGTTTCTATTTCATGTCATTTCCTACATTTTTTGCCTTTTTAAATTGTAGGAGAACCACCTTTAGACTTGCCACCTATCCACAGTATTGTGATCAGTAAGGGTCCCAGCAGTCAGACATCCACTGATCAGAGAACATGGGTCCTTTTGTTTCCTCCATGTGAATGGAGCAGAGTTTGGACATTTACCTCTGCTGTCTTCACTTGCTATACACATCCTTTCACACAGGACAAGAGATGCCTGTTCTCATGATCGGTGGGGGTCCGAGTGGTTGGACCCAACTAATCGGGTACTAGAAATAGAACACCTTTTAACCCACAAATCTAGTAGGTGCATGTATTTAAAACACCCTAAACCAGGGATTATTTTACAAGAATGAAGACTGATTTTATCTTTTAAAGCAGCATTATAGCTAAGCCAAATGGCACAAGAATTCTAGAATACTTTTCCCACCCTTACACCAAACCTCTTTGAGGCAGGAATTGTAATTGTCAGGATTCCCAGAATTGAAACATTTTTCAAGGGTTCCCAACCAGTAAAAAGGTTGGGAACCACTGACCTAGATGATTCTGCTAGTATCTTCCTTTTTGTTTGTTTTTGTTTTTCTTCATTTATTTTTTGTGCTTGCTATGTTGTTCTCAGATTGGTCTGTTCGTCCTGTTAAATCTTGGCTTAATACAATCCGATATATATATAAAAAAGGGAAATCCTCAAAATCATTTATAGTGCAGCTATTCTTTTCCTTGGATTTAATGGATGTAACAGCATTTACGGAGTTAAAAATAACATTGAAGTGTTTTAGTAGCAGCAATACTTGTGTTAATTCCATCCTGAAGGTTTATACCTGCATGCAATACTTGCGTCTCCACTGCTGTACCTCTTATGAGCCTTCAGTCATTTCCTGGACAAAGTAGAACACTGGCTTTATATGTAGAATGGTCCTATTTATTGGCAGACTGTATATATAATATGTTTTAATTTATGTATATAAGATAATTAAATGTGACCTATAGAAACGAATGAAGCCTTCTAGTGTACATTTCATGTGTGCTGTGACGATGCTTGGAGGTTTTGGGGTTTTTTTTCTCATGATTTTGGAAAAAGTTTGACCATTTTTAGTGTGGTTTTTATTTTTTGTTGTTGTTTTTGGTCACATCCAAACAAACAAGTCCAAACTGATGCACATTTACTTTGGGATGCTGGACACCTCTGTCCATGTCCGGAACTGTTTGGAGCGGAAGAGGTTTACTATGGGGATTTACTCCTGCTCTGAACAGTTCCTGACACAGAGGTGTCAGCAGAGAGCACTGTGGTCAGACAGAGAAGAACAACTCAACTTCCTCTGTAGTATACAGCAGATAAGTACTGGAAGGATTAAGATTTATTAATGGAAGTAATTTACAAATCTACAAGAAGAAAGCAGGTAGATGCCAGCGGATAAGAAACTTCACCTTTATTTTCATCACGTTAAAAGCATAGACATGGAAAGATTTCAATAAGACTCATGGATAAAATCCTTGAAAGAGGTGCCAGGCATGACGCATTTCAAGTCACGTGACCTTTCATCAGATGCATGGTGGGAAGCAGAGAGGAGGAGAATATATCGGGCCAAACAAATGGAACAGGTGAGTAGAACACTAACCTGGGAATTAACCCCATATGTTCCGAAACTTGCAAATTCCCCTTGGCTAAAACACCATGAGCACAGGCAAATACAATATAAAAAATTGTCAACATAGGAAGATTGTTTACTTATGTATGTTAAGGAATAAAATGCAGATTTAACAAACATCATTTTACATACATATTAAATGTAAAATATTTATTTAATTTAACTTATGTTGCAAGAACAATCAATAGTGTAGAATAACGTCTGACTTTAAGTTCAGACCATGCGGTTGGAAAGTACATAGGGAATAAATCCAAAAGATTTCTCTGTTATGTAACATTTTTAAACGATCACCTCACCTATCTGGTAAATGCACAATTTCAATGCCTGAAAATGAGAAATCGGAGACACTACCACCATGGACATTTTTAAATTGTCTTGATACATTAGATGCGTTAGTGTATGAAGTGCCGTTAATACGCGTTTTAACCGCATGGTCTGAACTTAAGTCAGACGTTATTCTACACTATTGATTGATCTTGCAACATAAGTTAAATTAATTGAATATTTCACATTTAATATGTATGTAAAATTATGTTAAATCTGCATTTTTATTCCTTAACCTACATAAGTAAAAAATCTTCCTATGTTGACAATTTTTTATATTGTATTTGCCTGTGCTCCATGGTGTTTTAACCAAGGGGAATTTGCAAGTTTCGGAACATATGGGGTTAATTCCCAGGTTAGTGTTCTACTCACCTGTTCCATTTGTTTGGCCCGATATATTCTCCTCCTCTCGGCTTTCCACCATGCATCTGATGAAAGGTCACATGACCTGAAACGTGTCATGCCTGGCGCTTCTTCCAAGGATTTTATCCATGAGTCTTATTGAAGTCTTTCCATGTCTATGCTTTTAACGTGATGAAAATAAAGGTGAAGTTTCTTATCCGCTGGCATCTACCTACTTCTAAACCTGGAGGAAAATCTTGCCGTGCGGTGACCGGGTGAGCTGAATGTCTGTTTTTGTGCTAATTTACAAATCTGTTTAACTTTCTGGAGCCAGTTGATATGAAAAAAAAAAAAAATTCCACCGAAAAATAAAATGAATTACATTGCTGTTCTGTTCTTCTCCCCCAATGGATTTGATCAGTTCCTGGTTTCCTCTCTGAATTGCGGTTGCCATGCCACTGGGCGTATAATCCCACCCATCACCTGATAGTCACTCCCATTTTTATAACTGAGTTCACACCCATCTGATTCTCTGAATAGTCAGACGAACCATAAACCCTCATATCTTAGGAATGGAAAGGCATATCAAGAAAGTGTAAAAGCTTTATAATGACAGTACATTTTTGGGGGTTGGTCACAGGTTCTCTTAATTTTTACATTGCAGCAGTTTAGACTTATTTATCTTTGTCGTGTAACCCATTTAAATGTGGAAACCACACCATCAGCAAAACAAGCAAACTAAAACATCCTATGACATTACAGCCAGACATCACTCTTTCAGTCAGGGAAAATGGATGTTGGCCACTTTATCCACACATCTAGTAGCATGTTTACCTCCTTTTAGCACTGCAACAATATGTTTTGGCATAGATTCAGGAATACTGGCCTATGCAGACAGGATGACTTCTTACAGTTGTCACAAGTTTAAATTGAGGTACTGACATGTACTTAACAGCCTCTTCTTCCTCATCTCTGATGCTCCAGGTGATGGTCCAAGCTGGATGCTCAGGCCTGGTTTACACCATGCGGCTGCACTGCCATGCAGAAAAGAGGCTCTGCCTGGAACAACATTATCCTAATAAGTCACAGGGTAAAATATGCTACTGAGGTGTGAAGGATGTACATCCTACAGTTTACAGTATGACCTGAATATAATACTGCCACATGCAGTGCCCCCTAAATATATAGCCAAACACTGCCCCTGGAAACAATGAGCTATGCCAGTGCTCATATTGCAAAACACTGTGCTCAAACTAAAAATTACGCTACTGCCCCCTAATGAACTGTACTGTTGCAAACTACGACTTCCATCATGCTCTGACTGAAGGGCATGATGAGAGATGTAGTTTTGCAACAACTGGAGAGCTACACAATTGTCCCCCTTAGAAAAAGTTTTACATAGAAAAAAATAAATGGGCATTTGCATCCCCTAGTGAAGGCCGTTTTATGAGTAATATATATATAGAAAGGGAGATAAAAAGGAAGAGGTGCGCTCCTAGTGTAGAAACCTTTGCTGGAGACGAACCCCAAAAGAAAAATGCAAGCTTACCAAAGGATGTTGTGCTAAGGGCACAACACCTCAGCTGGCACGTAGGTTCACTTGTCGGTCAGAGGTCAGCTGCTCCGGAGTCCCTCCTGAAAGATTTGGTCGCTCAGCGGTAGGCAAGATACAGGCTATGCAAAAATGGACTCTTCCAGGCGCTTCCCCTCAAGACCAATGATGCTCTTGGAAGACCCCGGCGGATGGGCTTGAAACTTTTATGTTGCAAATAAAGTCCTAAGTACCATCCTGTAAAGGGATTGTTAGCATCATTGGTCTAACAGAGTCCATTTTTGCATAGCCTGTGTTTTATGAGTAATAGGGGTGGTAAATAAAGATATACTCACCACGTCGGGTTGTGCTCAGAGCACAACACCTAATCTTGCATTTTCAAAAAATCCAGACCCGCAGCCACGGTCCTCTGCTAACTATCCCAGTTTGAAGCCATGGAAAGGAAATGGGAAAACTTGGCCGTTTCTTACACTGGTTCTCTGGATGGTGAAGGACTAGGAACTCTGGTATATTCCTTTAAAACTGATTTACTGAGCAGATACACAGGCAACGCGTTTCTGGTCTGTACCAGACCCTTGATCAAGGGTCCAGTACGGACCAGAAATGCGTTGCCTGTGTATCTGCTCAATAAATCAGTCTGAGTAAATCCTTCTTTGCTCACTGCTCTGCCAGACTCGATTGCATAAGATGGGACCTTTAATCTTAATGTAGCCGGTCTTATCCAACATGTGAGGAAGCAGCAAGCTGGGCAGTGAAGTGTTAGCGGTGTGTTTCTTTTTTTCTCTGTCAAGTGATCTGAACATCCAGACCCTGTCCCTGACTGGTCAAAACTTTGAACATGTCTGTGTAACTTTTGTGAAACTTTTTTTTTTATATGACAGTAAGGCTATGTTCACATGCCAGAATTTCCATGGCGGATTCCGCATTTTCAATCGGGCTCGGAGATTCTGCTTCAGCAGAGTCCCTTCAATTCAAGGTGTTTCTGCTGCTTTGTGCACAGCAGAATTTCCATGGCGGATTCCGCATTTTCAATCAGGCTCGGAGATTCCGCTGCAGTAGAGTCCCTTGAATGCAACGTGTTTCTGCTGCTTTGTGCACAGCAGAATTTCAATGCCAGATATCTCCAGCACGGAAATTCCATATCCCGTGTCCGCACAACATGTTCATTCTTTGTGCGGAGTCCGCACTGAATGCATAGCTGTCTATGAGATGGCGCATTCCTGTGTGGTCCTAGCACCGGCATATTATGCTGGCGACCCGCAGTTTGCAGAATGTCCGCAGGAAGATTCTCTGTGCAGACATACCGGCGTGTGAACATAGCCTAACACTTTAGGTTATGGGAACTGTGAAGGCAAGGAAACTCACCTTCATGTTCCTGGACCAAGCTTGACCCTTATGTGCTAAAGTGCATTTTCCTGCTGAAAGTGTCATTCTGTCATAGTGTAAACAGCTGCCATAAAGGAATTAACTTTGTTAGCCACAATGGTTAGAGGACTTCTTTTCAGAGTACCTCTTTAATCTGACCAGTTAGTTTTCCACCGTTGATTCAATTTTTCCCTCAGACAATAATGACACTGGCTTCTTCTATTATAGCCCACAAGTGTTAAGGAATTACAAGCTGGGCATTAAAGGGGTTATCCGGCCAAAAACATCTTATCAGGGATAAGTGTGTAAGAAAGTGTCCGGCACTCCAGGAATGTGGGTAAAACACAGCTTGATTTATTGGATTATAGGACCGAAGTCATATACAGAAATCTTGTCTGAGACATTTCACCCTCTCTGGGGCTTAATCGCAGACTAGCAAACTACAAACCACACCGTTAACCCCTTAATGACCACGGACGTATATTTATATCCTGTGGCCGGCTCCCGATCTGTGAAGCAGCTTCTGAGCGCGCTTCATATCTGCAGGGTCCCGGTTGCTATCAGCAACCAGGACCCACTGCTAATAACGGACATCCCCGATCGGGCTGATGTCCAGTATTAACTTGGCACAATACGCTGCCAGTTATCTTAGCAGAACTGTTCGGGACGGCCGGGGTGAAATCACTGCATCCCGAACAGCTGAGAGGACAGCGGGAGGTGTCTTACCTTCTTCCCAGCTGTCTGATCGGCGTTTGATTGCTCCAAGCCTGAAATCCAGGCTTGAGCAATCAAGTGCAGAAAACGCTGATCAATGCATTCCTATGGCAATGCATTGAGCAGTGTCTGCAATCAGTATATGCAATGTTACAGCCCCTAGAGGGGCTATAACACTGCATAAAAAAAAGTTCCTAAATTTGATTTTCCCCCCTTCCCTAATAAAAATCAGAATCACCCCCTTTTCCCATTTAAAAAAAAAGTGTGTAAATAAAAGTAAAAACAAACATATGTGGTATTGCTGCTTGCGTAAATGTCTGAATCATAAAAATATATTGTTAATTAAACCACATGGTCAATGGTGTACGCGCCAAAAAATTCCAAAGTACAAAATAGCGTATCACATCACACGTTGCCCAAGAAAATTCATTTCTCCACTCCATTTTGTTTAGGATATTAATGACATGTTTTGTGTCCTGTAAAACGGTTGGGGTTACTTTTGTCAGCGGTTGAATATAAAAGTCCACCCACTCCCCAAGGTGCTCCACAAGGGACCCTATCCCAGCCACAATGGGTCTGAGAGGTGAGAATATGCCCTTGTGGACCTTTTGGGAGTAAGTGGAATATAGGGATGATCAGGTTTGAAACATATAAAGACTCCTCCAATCTACTATCAATAGCACACAGTGCCACCCCTTCTTTTAGTACTTTTTTCAATTTCTCCTGAAAGGATTTAGTGGGGTACCCCTTAAGTTTTCTGTATGTTGATACATCTGAAAGGATTTCGTAATTCTGTATTTTGTATAACCCTAAATCGAGCACAATGATGTCCCCCCCCCCTATCAGCATTTCTTATTGTGATATAATCATTGTCACACAGTTCCTTTCATGCAATTCTCTCCCCTTAATTCAGATTATCAAACACCTTTTTTGTGCTAATTTTTTTCATGTAATTTCACCAAGTCTCTCTCCACCAACTCCTGGTCCAGGGCCTCTGACCGGGAGGCCACAGGATAGAAACCAGGATTGGTGGAGCGGTACGGGTACGGCATCTGCATCACATCACAAAAAGACTCATTTTCTCTCTGCAAGCTAGACAGATGTAGTAGTGAATTTGGTCACAAAAATTAATACAGGTAACATTACTGATAATGAACATTTTGCAAACCCAATTAATGTCCTGTAATTTCTCTCTGGTAGCTGTTTCATCCTCCATTGTAAAAAAAAAAAAGTCTCTAACATCAAACCCTGTGCCAACTTGTTAACATATACGGTAATAAAGTATTGAAAAGATTGAGCTTACATGTTGGCACGAAGTTGAGTCCTTTACTCGAAAGGGTAACTTGCTCAGGAGAAAGGATGCACGCTGAAAGGTAAGTGACGCCGCTCATCTCGGAGTCAGTAGTGACTCCTATGGCTGCAGCCTGCTCTCCTGGTTCTTTTGCCTTTCGTTTTGGGCCCGACCGTTTTTTTGGAATCTCGCCCAAATTCTGTGGGCCACCTCCATTCACTCCCCTTGTATCTTTAGGAGCTGCATGAGGAAGACTGCGAGCCTCATCTTCTTGTGAGCTTTCCGCATCCGAAAAATTCACCCTCCTTGGTGACTTAGATTTTTTTTTATCAAATATGTTTTTATTCAATTTTCATAGAAACATAAAACCAAGCAACTGCGGCAGATGCAGCTGCCAACACAACTCTTGTATAAAATACAGGATAAATCTAATATACTGAAGGCAATATTCCTTGGATCAAACAATGTGGTAGGTGGGGGGCGGGAGGAGAGGAGGGGGGATGGTGACTTAGATTTTGAGTTGCGTCTTCTCTTGGATTTAGCCTGCGGTGTTCGCAGAATAGAGCGCGGAGTGTCAATATCTCTCGCATTGTTTAGGTTCCATGTGAACACCTGATCTTTATTATAGTCCAAAGTGTCACGTTGGAATTTTTTTATTTCCATTATATTATTTTCCACGGCATCTAATTTCTCAAGTACGGACTGCTCCAACCTTGTAAACGCCTCATGATATTTGTACTCCGTCAGTTTAAGCTTAAAGGGGTATTCCAGGCAAAAACTTTTTAATATATATCAACTGGCTCCGGAAAGTTAAACAGATTTGTAAATTACTTCTATAAAAAAAAATCTTAATCCTTCCAATAGTTATTAGCTTCTGAAGTTTTCTGTCTAACTGCTCATTGATGATGTCACAGGAGCTGTGCATGATGGGAAAATATCCCCATAGGAACTGCACAGCTCCCGGGACGTGAATCATCAGAGAGCAGTTAGACAGAAAACAACAACTCAACTTCAGAAGCTAATAACTATTGGAAGGATTAAGATTTTTTAATCGAAGTAATTTACAAATCTGTTTAACTTTCCAGAGCCAGTTGAGTTGATATATAAAAAAAAGTTTTGGCCTGGAATACCCCTTAAGCTCTTCCAGTTCCTTTTGCATAGTAATAAGATCCTCTTCTTTCTCCTCCATGATGTATGCCATAGGTTTGGTTGATCAATCGAGGAGAGCAGTGTCCCACTTGGTGAGGAATTATTGGGAATAAACTTTCACAGGTTTCTTTTTTTTTTTTTTTTTTTTTATATCTTAGACCTCATGGAACCATCTTTTTTGTAGGTAGGTGGTCAAAGTTTTGTGATCCCACCAAGTTTTAGTCTCTTATCATGAGGTTCTCCATTTGCCTTGTAATGGAAAGCATCTCCGTGGAGGCCACATTTACAACTACTTTATGTTCGATGGCGATTTCTTCCTTCAGACCAGGAGAGCTTCCATGGAAGCAAAATACTCCCCCTCTTTTGCAAACATAATTATGTTTTATTGGGAGTAACAATTTATCTTTACACCTGATAATCCCTTTTATGATGAGATCCACTGGATAGGCCGATTTATCAACTATCTGTTGATAATCTAAAAGAGGATTGAAACACGTTTTTCCCAGTTTGTCAGTTACATTGGGGAGAATGACCTCAATCTTGGGTTCATTTCATATTTTAGTAGGACTTCAGTTAATTTCCTTGATATTACACTCTTTAGTTCAGGAACCAGGATTGAGGTCATATCCTACCATATAGAAACAGCTACAAACTCTGTACTTTTGGCGTCATCATGCTTTTTTTTTTTTTTTTTTTTTTTTTTAAACGGAAGCAACCAGACATAATTTTTCAAACCGTATACGGGTTGAAATTTGTACACACATTTTGATATAGTTTAGTCAGGTTTTGAGGAATCTGTTTTTCATCAAAAACCTGATATGGGAACTGTATTGCAAAAACGTGGTGTACCCTTACATGACCTGAGCCACGTTTACCATAAATCTGGGACACTTTTTAGGCACCATCCTAATGTGCCCAAAAAACTAGCATGGCTTAAATGGCATAGATAAGCCTATTTGAATATACATTTTAATAAAATTTGGTAACTTTGTTAAATGAAACCCTTAGGCTAGGTTCACACTACGGAATTTCCGCCTGCAATTCCGCTTTGAAATTGCAGGCGGAAATTCCGCTTGCTAAAATGTATAGTGTAGTGAATGGGTTTCCGTTCACAAATTCACACTTCAGAATTTGTGAAGCAGAATTTGTGAATGGAAAATCTGCTAGGAAATTTCCGCCTGAAGAATGGCATTGCTCTTTCTTCAGGCGGAAATACTTGCGGAACACATTGCAGTCTGCCTGGAGATTCCGTAGTCTGAACCTAGCTGAAAAGTTTGGCCACCAGGGGCGTCCTTCTGGCCATGCATGCAGTCCTGATAGCAGATTATCTCTTGCAGCATCCTGGCAGAGACAAAAGTCAGGAAATGCAGGTGGGACCTCAGCTCACCACATTGCATAGAGCAGTGTTTCCCAACCAGGGTGCCTCCAGATGGACAGTATGCTGGGAGTTGTAGCTTTGCAACAGCTTTAGGCACCCTGGTTGGGAAACACTGCTGTAGAGTCATGGGGGGAGATTTATCAAAACCTGTGCAGAGGAAAACTTGCTTCAGATTGCTTCTTTGATTTTTTTAGGAAGGCCTGTGAAAAATCAAATAAACGATCTGATTGGTTGCTATGGGCAACTGGACTTTTCCTCTGCACAGGTTTTGATAAATCTCCCCCCATGATGAATGCCTTCATGGTGAATATTTCTGCTCCTTCTGCAACTGCTGGGCAGAGCGGACATACTGTAAGGCTAGGTTCACACTGAGTGTGGCCAGCGCCGACTGAATCATTCGGCGCTAGGACCGCGCGGACACTGCAGTCTCCAATAGACTGCAATGGGTTCTGCGAGTATGCAACGCCATTCTTCAGGCGGAAATTTTAAAGCGGATTTTCCGTTCACAAATTCCACTTCACAAATTCCGAAGTGTGAATTTGTTGACGGAAACCCATTCACTATACAGTACATTTTAGTAAGCGGAATTTCTGCCTGCAATTTCAAAGCGAAATTGCAGGTGGAAATTCCGTAGTGTGAACCTAGCCTAAAGGGGTATGTGTGCGGTCTCAGCCAACCACAGTCCATCACACACTGAACTGCTCTGGGCTGTGTGTAGCAGAGTAAGGGAGGAAGTTCTCCCCAGCAGAGCTTCAGATGATGTCACACCTGCTGGGGAACACCCCTTCCCAGTCTGTGAAGCTTAGTGAGAATGAGCATAAGATTCAGAGAAATATCAAGGTAGAAAAATAAAAAAATACAGGCAAGTGGTGATTTATCATTATATTATTCTGCGGATACGGAATTCGGAATATCCGTGCCAGAAAAATCTCCACTCCCCCACCTCCCTGTTCCTGTCTGCTCTCCTGCATGTCATGGAACGCTAAGCATGCTGTGATGCAATAAAGCTGTTTTTCTTATGCCAAGACCAGGTGAGTGCTCCATTCTTCTATATCTCTGCATTGGGTGTACTAAATATGTTTGTTGTTTTGATATAAAAAAAAATGGAAAAAGGGGAGGTTGTTTAAAATTTTTTTAGGATAGGGGTTTTATTTAAAAATTTTAAAACATTTTTATTTTAAACTTTTTAAGTCCCCATAGGAGACTATCATAAGCAATCATTAAATTGCTAATCCTGATCAAGGCTATGCAATTGTATAGCATTGGTTGGTTAAATCATCAACCTGCTAGTACAGTCTGCCTGAGGCTGATTGATTTAGCAGTTCAAATATGGTCAGCATGGAGTCCTTGAGAAGGTCACTGCCCACCATATTAACTGATCGGCACCCTGCAATTAAGTTGCGAAGGGTGCCAATTGGTCACCAAAAAGCAGCAGCAGTAATTTTTCCCTTTTAATTAATAGTTCTGCCAGGTTTATGTTCACTGTAGCAGCATCTACTGAATTTCCAGCATACTTCCCTTGTCACATGATGTATTCCGACCCAGAGCTGCTGCTGCCGCTGCCATGGTGGCAGCTCGTATGGTGAGGACATGTTTTTCAACACTTTCAGCTGTAATGAACCAATGACTGTGTGGAGTAGAGAAAGGCTAGGCTGGATGCAAGCCACAGTGGTCATCATGGAGGTCCGTCTGCCCCCTGAAGGTGAGAAGTGGGAGATGTGAGGGGCTATTGTATCATGACATCACACATGTTGGGTTGGGAATGTTGTTTCAGACTTGCAGGATTCCACTCTACCTACTAGCTGGACACACAGGTCAAAATAGTCCTGACCATCATTTTCTTGGTGGGAATTTCCAGCCATATATTCACAGGATTTTGTAAGAATTCAATAGTAAATAGAGTTGTGAGAATATGACCTTTTTTGGGGCAACCAGGCACATTTTTCGTGTTTATCAGATTAATTTTAGCACAGCGTGTATCTTATTCTGGCGCAGACAGAATTTTTCACGCAATGAGCCACATTTTGGTGAACAATCGAACAAGGGCAGGGCAAGTTCACAAAAGTAATTCAGGGCCCACTGGGTAGATTTTTAAAACCTGTGCAAAGGAAAAGTGGTACAGTTGCCCATAGCAACCAGATTGCTGCTTTAATTTTTCATAGGCCATTTCAAAAATTAAAGAAGCCACCTGATTGGTTGCTATGGGCAACTGGTCAGCTTTTCCTCTGCTCAGATTTTGATAAATATCCCCTATGTTTGGGTAATGGATTGGATGCAGTCACTAGTAGACTATGGCTGGAGAACACCACTGTATGTGTCAGAATAGCTTTATGTTTATATGCCAGCTTATACTCTGAACATACTGGCCCAGATTTATCAATGTTAAACTGTCTGGTTTTCTCATAACAACCAATCACAGCTCAGCTTTCATTTTACCAAAGCTCATTAAGATATTAAAGCTGAGCTGTGATTGGTTGTTATTGGAAAATTAGATTTGGTTTATGGCAGATTGATAAAGCTAAGCATGTGTAAACAGGGAATTAGAAACATGGCTGGGGCAAGGTCTGTATCGTATGTAAAAAAACAAAACGTTTTTAAATACATATTTACTGTACATATATAATCTCCTAGTTTAAATCAACCCTCTTTTCCTAGTTTTTTCATAAAACATTGTAAAAAAAAAAAAAAAAAGAGATTTGGTATTGCTGTGCGTAGTTGTCCGAGCTATTGAATTACTACATTCCTGATACTACATAGTCAACAGCGTAAATGCAAAAAACTTCCAATTGCCGAAATTAGTAATTTTGGACACATCACATCCCGAGAAAAACATGGAATAAAAAGTATTTAAAGGGGTACTCTGGCTCTAAGACATCTTATCCCCTATCCAAAGATGTCTGATCGTGGGGGTCCCGCTGCTGGGGACACCCGCAATATAGCATGCAGCGCCCACCTGTGGGAGCTGTACGCATCTCTGCAGCTTCCAATTCTGCCGGGTCACGACTACGGTGCAGCAGTATCGTGATGTCATGGCTCCGCCCCGTGTGACGTCACCGCCCGCCCCCGCAATGCAAGTCTATGGGAGGGGGTGAGACGTCATGCTTAATTCTTCTGTATGTTCCGTTCCGGGGCCCACTTGGAGCATGGGCGGAGCTTCGTGACATCACCGCTCCTACTTCTCTGTTGGGTCCCGCTGTTAGCAAACAGCAGCAGTGATGTCACGAAGCTCCACCCATGCTCTAAGTTGGCCCCGGAACAGAACATACAGAAGAATTAAGCAGGAGAACTGGACCATGTAAGTATTGCTGTCATAAGGGTCACCTGCACTACCTGACTGTACCGACAGGTTAGTACAGGTGACACTGAAGACAGATTTCCAGCAGAGAAGCAGGAGCAGTGACATCATGAAACTCCTCCTATGCTCCAAGTCGGCACAGGAACGGAAGATACAGAAGATGATAGCGGGAGAACGGTAGCACGGAATGGGACCAGGTAAGTATGGTTGTCATCCGTGTCACCTGCACTACCTATCTGTAATGACAGGTTAGTGCAGGTGACACTGATGACAGATTTCCTTTAACCATGAAACAAAACAAATAAATTTTCCATGTTTGGTATCATTGGAATCGTACTGACCCACAGACTAAAGTAAGCATGTCAGTTATTACCATATTGGGAAATAGGAAAAAGTTACTGCCCCACAAAATTGCCTAATTCCATATTTCAATATTGCCCTATATATAATTTTTGTCTGCCATTATATGATAAAATAATATGTGCCAATGAAAAGTTCAACCTGCAAACAATAAGCCCTTATACAACTTATGTGTCCTAGAAGATGAGGAGAAAGAAAACGTAATCCACAAATCAAAATTCAAAAGGTCGTGAAGAGGTTAAAATTATCCAGGAAGGGACAAAGGCAGGAATTTATCAAAGGATTTATCTGCTTTTTTGGGTTTAAAACGTGGGTAATTTGTCAGTGTTAAATTTGTGGCTTTTGCTGCGACCTTTAGTTTCCACAAGAAGTTTAGTTGTTATCCACACATTTGTAGTGACTTTAATGCAGTGGCAATCATTAGTGATTTGTTGCAGAGTTTCACAAGATCAGACCTGTCCTACCAAACTTCATGTGTAAAAAAAACGAAATCTACAATGTTTAACAACAGCGCTATGTGGGATTTACAAAGAACACAGTGCAATGCTCTGTATGTAGCATTATAGTTTATGCTTATACAGTATTAGCTTGCATATAGGGCTGGGCAGTATGACCAAATATGTGTATCACAGCATTTTTTTTAACTTACGGCGGTTCATGTGATCATGTGACCCGCCAGCACTGTTCTGCTTCCCCCAATTAATGATCAGCCCAGCGGGGTACTACTCACAGATGTCACCTTCAAGCACTGCCCTCCTCCTCTTTGTTGGGGGCCGCCGGCGATGGAACTCACTGTACGCCAGTGGTCTCCAACCTGCAGACCTCCAGTTGTTGCAAAACTACAACTCCCAGCATGCCCGGACAGCCAATGGCTGTCCGAGCATGCTGGGAGTTGTAGTTTTGCAACAGCTGGAGGTCCGCAGGTTGGAGACCACTGCTGTACGCTGTATACCTATGCCCGGGCTGCAAAAGATACAGAAAATAAACTTTAACTTACCTACGTCAGCCACACGCTATTCCTTGGGACTGGAATGTCGGACAGCCGTCAGCCTATCACCGGCCGCAGAGATGTCCCGCCCCGGCCAGTGATAGGCTGAGCGCACTGTCATGTAAGAAGCCGGCCAGAGCTCCTTACATGACAGTAGGCTCAGCCTATCACTGGCCGGGGCGGCACTCCGGACGGTGATAGGCTGACGGCTGTCCGACATTCCCGTCCCCAGCATGTGGCCGACGTAGGTGAGTTAAAGTTTATTTTCTTCATCTTTTGCAGCCCGGGCATAGGGATACAGCGCACAGCAGTGGTCTCAAACCTGCGGACCTCCAGCTGTTGCAAAACTACAACTCCCAGCATGCCCGGACAGCCGTTGGCTGTCCGGGCATGCTGGGAGTTGTACATTTGCAACATCTGGAGGTCTGCAGGTTGGAGACCACTGGCGTACAGTATAGAGTTCCAGCGCCCGGTGGCCCCCAACAAAGAGGAGGAGGGCAGTGCTTGCGGGTGACATATGTGAGTAGTACCCCGCTGGGCTGATAATTAATTGGGGGGGCAGAACAGTGCTAGCGGGTAACATATGATTACTTCCCCGATGTGGGGACAGCGCTGTGCTGGGCTGATAATTAATTCCCGAGGGGGAGGGGCCAAACTGGTATTGCGGTATGGGGGAAAATTCATATCGTGCAGCCCAAAAAAATCGTTAAGAACCGGTATACCGCCCAGCCCTACTTGCATATATATACATTTTATATTATTACTAATGCATATACAAGTGTATTTGTAAATGATTACCAATATATTAATGCCTGACAGGTTTACTGTGTATCTTTGTAAATCCTGTTTTCATAGCACAACAATCGGCTATGTATTAATATATTGGTAATAGTTTACTAATACACTTGTATATGCATCAATAATAACAAAGTCTATATATACAAGAGTATTACTGTATAAGTATAATAGTGCTCCATGCAAAGCATTGCACCGTTATTTTTCAGTCCCACGCCGCGCTGTTGTTATACTTTGTAGTTATTTGTAAAAAGTTGCACATTTACCTACACCACCCTTGATAAATCCCCCCCAAACCGAACAGATTTCTTTTAAAAACAGCACCACACTTCTTCTCAGGTTGAGTGTGCTATTGCAGCTCAGTTCAATTGACGTGAATGGAGCTAAGTCGTAATACCATATACAACCTTAAGACATGGGTGGCGCTATTCTTGGAAGAAATTAGCTCTGGGTGATCCCTTTAGTAAGCTAATCCAGACTCTGTAGAACCGCAGTTCACAGCTATAACCTGTGTGTCATAATACAGACGCTATGTGTCCAGCAGTGTCCTCTACACATGATGGGAGTAGTAGTGGTTGGGGAACACTGCTGCATCCAGACAATAGACCGTGTGGAAGAGGTCTTCCGTGTTTACATTCTGTAGCATCATCTCCACAACTTCCGGCGCGCTGGCCTCGTCACTAGACGTATTCCGACCCTGAGCCGCCGCTGCCGTGGTAACGGCTCGTATGGCGAGGACGGATTTTGCGACGCTTCCGGCTGTAGTGAACGAGTGGCGGTGTGGTGTGTAGAGAGGCCTGGTTGGGTGCAGGCCGCAGTGGTCGCCATGGAGGTTCCGTTGCCCCCAGAAGGTAAGAGGCTGTCGTATTATATCGCGACTCTCAGACATGCTGGCTGTATGTTGTGCTATAGAACACTGCACACAAGGCTTCACCCTGAAGACTGTGCTGGCTCTGACACGGTGTAGTCACACTACTATCACTGCCTTCCAGTGCTTTCCAAATACAGTGGTCCCTCAAGTTACAATATCAATTGGTTCCAGGACGACCATTGTATGTTGAAACCATTGTATGTTGAGACCATTGTATGTTGAGACCAGAACTTTATGGAAACCTGGTAATTGGTTCTAAAGCCCCAAAATGTCATCCAAAAATAGGAAAAAGTGAGGATTAAAGATAAATAAGTAGATAACTAATAATATATATATATATATATATATATATATATATATATATAGCAAGTCCTTACATATAAAAGTAAAAAAAGATCTGCTGGGAGCTGTAATCACGGTTTATGTCAGTGTTTCCCAAGCAGGGAGCCTCCAGCTGTTGCAAAACTACAATTCCAGCATGCCCGGACAGCCTTTGGCTGTCCGAGCATGCTGGGAGTTGTAGTTTTGCATCAGCTGGGGGAACCCTGCTTGGGAAACACTTGTCTATGTAGAGGACAGAAGCTTCTTCAGGGTCCTGTACAGTACACACAATGTACTAAAAAAAAAGTAACTTGGAGTCGCCCTCACCTGGTGTCCAAAGGAGCAGGTAACCCTGGCACAGGTAAAGAATACAGAACATGTAATACCTCCCTGTACTGTAGGGGGCACTACCAGACATCAGTCAGTGCATACACTTCAGTAATACAGGTACTGAGTAGTACAGAACATGTAATACCTCCCTGTACTGTAGGGGGCATTACCAGACATCTGTCAGTGCATACACTTCAGTAATACAGGTACTGAGTAGTACAGAACATGTAATACCTCTCTGTACTGTAGGGGCGCTACCAGACATCCGCCAGTGCATACACTTCAGTAATAAAGGTAAAAAGTAGTACAGAACATGTAATACATCCCTGTACTGTAGGGGGCACTACCAGACATCCGCCAGTGCATACACTTCAGTAATAAAGGTAAAGAGTAGTACAGAACATGTAATACATCCCTGTACTGTAGGGGGCACTACCAGACATCCGCCAGTGCATACACTTCAGTAATAAAGGTAGAGTAGTACAGAACATGTAGTACCTCCCTGTACTGTAGGGGGCACTACCAGACCTCAGTCAGTGCAGACGCTTCAGTAATACAGGTGTTTTACCAGTAAATTGCCCATTCTGATTGATCAGTTCTCTCGGCCATTGACAAGTTTCACAGATCTGGGCTGTCTTTGTCCAGATTGTCATTGTATGTTGAGTCTGGTTTCAACTTACAATGGTCCAGAAAAGACTATTGTATGTTGAGGCCATTGTAAGTTAAGGGATCACTGTAACTGTATTCACACCTTACTGTATACCAGTGTTTTCTAACCACTGTGCTTCCAGCTGTTGCAAAACTACAACTCCCAGCTGTCCCAACATGCTGGGAGTTTTAGATTGGCAACAGCTAGAGGCGCCCTGGTTAGGAAGCACTTCTGTAGGCCATGGCCTTGTCCAGATTTGTACTAATCCTGTGTTCTCCTGTCCTTGTATGCTAATGTTATCATAGGCAGCACATCCTCCAACGCCATTCTATTGACATATGGGATCGCCCAAGATAGCTGAACACTGCAGAAGTTTCATAGACAGTGAATGGCCCCTTAATTTATTGAAAGGATGCCCAGCTTCACAATAAATGGTGATCCTAGCAGTCTGACCCAACCAGACAGATACCAATCCCCCATCCTGTGGATAACCCTTAAAGGAGTATTCTGGCAAAAATGTACTCATCCCCAGGATAGGGGAAAAGTAGCTGATCACGTCTGACCGCTGGAGCCCCCCCTGCGATAACCAGGACAAGACACTGGCACTCTCTGTGAGACAAGCTCGATTCATTTCTATGGGAGGGCCGATGATGCCCAAGAGCTGTACTCGGGTCCTTTTGGCGCTCCCATAGAGATGAATGGAGTGTGTGCCGTCTTCCGCACAAGCTCCTCATTGAGCGCCAGGACCAGTCCCGGTGATTGCGGTGGGTCCAACCGCTGGATAGGGGTATAAGTAAATTTTAGCCAGAGATCTTCGTTAAATACATTTCTGTAGTAAGAAATTGGGTTGCAGGATTTGGGGAAAATGTTCAATTGTGGTAAATATTGTGAAGTGTGATTGTGATATAATAAACAAATGGTGAAATCCCCATCCATTTCATGTCCAATCTCCCCATTTCATAAAATGAAATGAGGGGAGTTGGCTATATGATGGAAGTTAGCTATTGTAAATGAGAGGAACGGCTATATAAAATTCATGTAGCTATTCCCCCTCAAAGCCCATTCCCTCCATTTCATGTATCTGGCCTGCGCACACTACAGCGCTGGTCTCAAACTGTGGCCCTCCAGATGTTGCAAAACTTCAGCTCCCAGCATGCCCAGACAGCTGTTGGCTGCAGCTTGAAGTTTTGCAACATCTGAAGGGCCACAATTTGAGACCACTGCTCTACAGCGTTGTGGCTTTCTCCCAGCGCCAGGCACTGCTGGGAGGGAGCAACAGCCAAACACATTCTGCAGAAGTCAGTTGCTCACTGTTCAAGACACTGGAGCTGGACTGAGGTGCTGGAGTAAGGTAATCGCAGAATTGTTCATGGGAGCACAATGAAAATTTCACTAAACGCAAATATCGTGATGCAATTTCGACTTATCGTGCAGTTCTAGTAAGAAGGGATACAACATATCTGTATTCTTGGCTCCTCCTACTCTATATCATATCTAGAAATAAAAAGCATGTAGAAGTTCACAGATTTCCTTTAAAGGGGTTTCCGGTTATGTAAAAGGTATCTCCTATCTACAAACTGGTCTCATGATTGCTCGTTCTGCCAGTCACTGGCTTAAGTTTCCCAGTTGCCCTCAGCAACCAATCAGATTGTTTCTTTTAATTTTCAGAGGTATTTTTAACCACTTAGGGACCCAGGGCGTACAGGTACGCCTGACGCCCTGGTACTTAAGGACTCAGGGCGTGAGCCCAACCCCCCACGCCGGCGATTCCGGTTTGATCAGGTCTCTGGTGACCCGATAACCTGGAAAATAGGGATGATCTGAGCTGTCAGAGACATCCCCAACCATCCTGATGGATAGGAGCGAGGTGGCAGGGGTGCCACCTCCCCCTATCCCCTGCGATTGGCCAGTCAGGACTGATCGGCGAATCGCAGGGCGGGGGTGAAAGTTCAGATCCCCCGCTCTGCCTGTCCCTAGAAGTCCAGTTAGAGCTGGGTAAGATGTTTGCGGGGGCCTTTGATGCAGGGGGACCAGGGGCAGGTGCCCCGGGGACCGGGACTGGCAAGTGGAGACAGCGGCGGCGTCCGAGGTAGCAGTGAAAATTGCTGTAAAGGGATCTTCACTGCTGCTTCTAGGACTTCTAAAACTACAACTCTCAGCATGCCCTGAAACACTTTGGCCAAAGGCTTGCTGGGCATGCTTGGAGTTGTAGTTTTGCAACATCTGGAAGGCCACAGTTTGGAGACCACTGTGCAGTCCAGGCATGCTGGGAGTTGTAGTTCTGTAACATCTGGCCCTTCAGATGTTGCCTAACTACAACTCCCAGCATGCCAGGGCAGTCTGTGCATGCTTGGAGTTGTAGTTTTGCAACATCTGGAGGGCTACAGTTTGGAAACCACCGCACAGTGGTCTCCAAACTGTTCTTCTCCAGTTGTTGCAAAACTACAACTCCCAACATGCCCAGAGTGTCCAGGCATGCTGGGAGTTGTAGTTTGGCAACATCTGAAAAGGTAAAGTTGGGGTCTACTCCAGCATGTTATTGTAAAAAAAAAAATAATAATAATAATATTTACTCTAACATGCTGGTGTTGCCCCATACTTTTCATTTTCTTAAGAGATAAAAGGAAAAAAAGTCCCCAAAATTTGTAACGCAATTTCTCCAGAGTAGGGAAATACCCCATATGTGGACGTAAAATGCTCTGCGGATGCACTACAGGGCTCAGGAGTGAGAGCGCCATGTACGTTTGAGGGGATTTGCACAAGGCTGATCGTTACAGCGGTTCTGACTTAAACACAAAAAAAAAAACACCCACATGGGACCCCATTATGGAAACTACACCCCTCATGTAATGTAATAAGGGGTACAATGAGCATTTATACCCCACAGATGTCTGACAGATTTTTGGAACAGCGGTCCGTGAAAATGAAAAATGTAATTTTTCATTTGCACAGCCCACTGTTCCACAGATCTGTCAAACACCAGTGGGGTTTAAATGCTCACTGTACCCCTTATTACATTCCGTGAGGGGTGTATTTTCCAAAATAGGATCACATGTGGGGGGGGGGTCCACTGTTCTGGCACCACGGGGGGCTTTGTAAACGCACATGGCCCCCGACTTCTATTCCAACCAAATTCTCTCACCAAAAGCCCAATGGCTCTCCTTCTCTTCTGAGCATTGTAGTTTGCCCTTAGAGCACTTTACGTCCACAGATGGGGTATTTCCACATTTTGAAGACAGCCCCATTCACCCTTTTTTTCTGGGTTACCAGAGACCCGATTGACCCGGAATAGTGGCAATTCGCCAATCAGAATTGACCGGCGATTTGCCGCGCTTGCCGACTTGGGGGGTGGGGGTGGTCTTAGGACCCCCCTGGGCGATATGCTGGTATGGCTGCTGATAGATATCAGCAGTCATCCCCTTCCAATCACCGCGGTGATCCAGGAAAGCTATGCCGTAAATGTACGGCACTGTGCGCTAAGTTCTTCTTAGCAGCGCCGTACATTTACGGTGCTCGTCCTTAAGGGGTTATGGTGAAAATGGGCTTGTTCCTTAAGGGTTCAAAAATTTAAGAAGCAACTAGGAAACTTTTTCTCTGTACAGAAGTCTCCCCCTGTGGTTAGGGGATACATTTTGCATAACCAGAGTAACTTTTTAATACCTTGCTGCTAATTATCCAACCTGAATATGTTCAGATTTCTACCCAGAAAACAGTTGCCTTAAGATATCTATCTATCTATTCATCTAGCTGTCAGTAGAATATCTAGATCAATGTATTTTTCCCTTTTTGATAGACCAAGAACTACGCAATGTTATTGACAAGCTTGCACAGTTTGTGGCCAGAAATGGTCCGGAATTCGAAAACATGACTATGGAAAAGCAGAAGGAGAATCCAAAGTTTTCATTCCTGTTTGGAGGAGAGTTCTACAACTACTACAAGTGTAAGCTGGCCATGGAGCAGCAGCAATGTATGTATACATTCTGCACAAAAGCCTTTATTCTCTATCATTCTTTTTATGTTTTCTATTGAGCAAGTTAGCATCATAATTTTGGTTTGAGATATACAGTCATGGCCGTAAATGTTGGCACCCCTGAAATTTTTGAAGAAAATGAAGTATTTCTCACAGAAAAGGATTGCAGTAACACATGTTTTACTTATTCCATTTGTGTGTATTGGAATTAAACCAAAAAAGGAGGAAAAGAAGCAAATCTGATATAATGTCACACCAAACTCCAAAAATGGTCTGGACAAAATTATTGGCACCCTTTCAAAATTGTGGAACAATAAGGTTGCTTCAAGCATGTGATGCTCCTTTAAACTCACCTGGGTCAAGTAACAGGTGTGGGCAAAAAATCACAATAAAAATCACACCTGAAAGCAGATAAAAAGGACAGAAGTTCACTTAATCTTTGCATTGTGTGTCTGTGTGTGCCACACTAAGCATGGACAACAGAAAGAACTGTCTGAGGACTTGAGAACCAAAATTGTGGAAAAATACCAACAATCTCAAGGTTACAAGTTCATCTCCAGCGATCTAGATTTGCCTTTGTTCACAGTCCAAAACATTATCAAGAAGTTTGCAACCCATGGTAGTGTAGCTAATCTCCCTGGGCATGGACGGAAGAGAAAAATTGATGAAAGGTGTCAACGCAGGATAGTCTGAATGGTGAATAAGCAGCCCCAAACAAGTTCCAAAGATATTCAAGCTGTCTTGCAGGCTCAGGGAGAATCAGTGTCAGCGCGAACTATCCGTCGACATTTAAATGAAATTAAACGCTATTGCGGGAGACACAGGAGGACCCCACTGCTGACACAGAGACATAAAAAAGCAAGACTACATTTTGCCAAAATGAACTTGAGTAAGCCGAAATCCTTCTGGGAAAATGTCTTGTAGACAGATGAGACCAAGATAGAGCTTTTTGGTAAAGCGCATCATTCTACTGTTTACCGAAAATGGAATGATGCCTACAAAGAAAAGAACACAGTACCTACAGTGAAGTATATTGGGAGTTCAATGATATTTTGGGGTTGTTTTGCTGCCTCTGGCACTGGGTGCCGTGAATGTGTGCAAGGCATCATGAAATCTGAGGATTACCAATGGATTTTGGGTCGCACTGTACAGCCCAGTGTCAGAAAGCTGGGTTTGCGTCCGAGATCTTGGGTCTTTCAGCAGAACAATGACCCCAAACATATGTCAAAAAGCACCCAGAAATGGATGGCAACAAAGCGCTGGAGAGTTCTGAAGTGGCCAGCAATGAGTCCAGATCTAAATCCCATTGAACACCTGTGTGTTGGGAAAAGGCGCCTTCCAATAAGAGAGACCTGGAGCAGTTTGCAAAGGAAGAGTGGTCCAACATTCCGGCTGAGAGGTGTAAGAAGCTTATTGATGGTTATAGGAAGAGACTGATTTCAGTTATTTTTTCCACAGGGCGTGTAACCAAATATTAAGTTAAGGGTGCCAATAATTTTGTCACATTATGTCCAATTTGCTTTTTTTGGTTTAGTTCCAATACTCACAAGGTAATAAACGTGTGTATAGCAAAACGTGTTACTGCAATCCTTTTCTGTGAGAAATACTTCATTTTCTAGAAAAATTTCAGGGGTGCCAACATTGACGGCCATGACTGTATTAGATTGGAGAAGTCGTATTAGTCCAGTGATGCAAATTCATAGAATGTTGCAGAATCTTGTAATACTTTTTGTGTTGGACTAAGAGTATTTTGTAAAGACAAGCTTTTGGGAGTCCTCCCTTTATCAATGATTTGGACTTGATAAAGGGAGGACTCCCGAAAGCTTGTCTTTACAAAATGCTCTTATTCCAATACAAAAGGTATTACAAGATTCTGCAACATTCTTATTTTGTTTAAGATATACAGTCATGGCCGTAAATGTTGGCACCCCTGAAATTTTTCAAGTAAATGAAGTATTTCTCACAGAAAAGGATTGCAGTAACACATGTTTTGCTATACACATGTTTATTCCCTTTGTGTGTATTGGAACTAAACCAAAAAAAGTAATAAAAAAAGCAAACTGGACATAATGTCACATCAAACTCCAAAAATGGCCTGGACACAATTATTGGCACCCTTAACTTAATATTTGGTTGCACACCCTTTGGAAAAAATAACTGAAATCAGTCTCTTCCTATAACCATCAATAAGCTTCTTACACCTCTCTGCCGGAATGTTGGACCACTCTTCCTTTGCAAACTGCTCCAGGTCTCTCTTAGGCTGGGTCCACACTACGTTTTGTCCCATACGGGAGCGCATACGGCAGGAGGGAGCTAAAATCTCGCGCTCCCGTATGTGACCGTATGCGCTCCCGTATGTCATTCACTTCAATGAGCCGACCGAAGTGAAACGTTCGGTCCGGTCGGCTCATTTTTGCGCCGTATGCGCTTTTACAACCGGACCTAAAACCGTGGTCAACCACGGTTTTAGGTCCGGTTGTAAAAGCGCATACGGCGCAAAAATGACCGGACCGAACGTTTCACTCCGGTCGGCTCATTGAAGTGAATGGCATACGGGAGCGCATACGGTCACATACGGGAGCGCGAGGTTTTAGCTCCCCCCTGCCGTATGCGCTCCCGTATGGGACAAAACGTAGTGTGGACCCAGCCTTATTGGAAGGGCACCTTTTCCCAACAGCAATTTTAAGATCTCTCCACAGGTGTTCAATGGGATTTAGATCTGGACTCATTGCTGGCCACTTCAGAACTCTCCAGCGCTTTGTTGCCATCCATTTCTTGGTGCTTTTTGACGTATGTTTGGGGTCATTGTCCTGCTGGAAGATCTCGGCCATTAACCCAGCTTTCTGACACTGGGCTGTAAAGTGCGACCCAAAGTCTGTTGGTAATCCTCAGATTTCATGATGCCTTGCACACATTCAAGGCACCCAGTGCCAGAGGCAGCAAAACAACCCAAAACATAATTTCTTTGGGGCTGGTTATCCACTATCCGGTCTATCCTGCGTTGACACCTTTCATAAATTTTTCTCTTTCGGGTTGCAAACTTTTTGATAATGTTGCACACTCTGGACAAAGGCAAATCTCTGGAGATGGACTTGTAACCTTGAGATTGTTGACATTTTTCCACAATTTTGGTTCTCAAGTCCTCAGACAGTTCTCTTCTCCTCTTTCTGTTGTCCATGCTTAGTGTGGCACACACAGACACAATGCATGATTAAGTGAACTTCTCTCCTTTTTATCTGCTTTCAGGTGTTTTTTTATATTGCCCACACCTGTTACTTGCCCCAGGTGAGTTTAAAGGAGCATCACATGAAACAATCTTATTGTTCCACAATTTTGCAAGGGTGCCAATAATTTTGTCCAGCCCATTTGTTGGAGTTTGGTGTGACATTATGTCCAATTAGCTTTTTTTCCTACCTTTTTTGGTTTAGTTCCAATACACACAAAGGGAATATATATTAATTACACAGTGGTTTTGTTTTGTTTTTTAACACCTGCCTTAGCAGATTTCTTTTAAAAACACTCTTCATAAACCACAATTTGAACAACTGTAAAATTCATGTGAAATCTGGGTTTTTAGAAGGCACAATCTTTTGTTCTCTACTTTTTTCAAAAAACATAAAAAATCCTGAACAGTTGCAAATAGCATCCCTCTATCTGGAGGATATCCTATTGATATAAATAGGCACTGTATAATGCACAGTTTCTGCTGTGGTGACGCCTTGAACCCTCATTGCCAGGTTTTCTCATATCAGGTTTCATTCACATCATGATTGTACCATTAATGACTTGTATATGTCAGAAAACTGGAACGTGAAAATGGAATACATGGATCTGCATGTATTCACACATTCAGTATTCTGCTAATATTTAATGCACAGGATTTTAATCTGCAGATGTTATGCTACAGATAACAATCTAAACTAATTGACTGAACACAGCATCAAATCTGCAGCTTCATATCCTGCGTATGAAATATGCTACTGTATGTGTAAATACACCCTTAGGGTGGGGTCAAACACGTATTTTGCTGAGTATTTTCCTATCCTTTGAAGTCAATGGTAGCAACGTATTTTGCTACCCATTGACTTCAGTGGGGAGGCAAATACGCAGCAGCAAAATATGGCATGTTTGACTCTTTCCTTTAAAGTGCATGCAGTCCTTTTATCCTGGGAACTGTCTAGGTTTTTGGACTTCACCAATGTAAGTCAAACATAGATTTTATTTGTCTAAATTTCCCCTTTTTTTAAATGCTTTTTTTTCTTAATACAGTGATTTGCAAGCAAGCTCAGGACATGGAACCCCAGCCTCAGATAGCCACAATTCCCCCACCAGCTTTGCCCCCTACTTTAGTGCCACCACCACAGGGAGCACCTGCTATAGAGGATGTTATCCAACAAAGTCAGTGGAACCTTCAACAACAAGAACAGCAACTGCTCAGTTTGAGACAGGTATCAGTTTGGTGCATCTGTTTTTTTTTTTTTGTGGATCGTAATACAGAGTTAATATAAATCTCTATAAAGTTATTCACATGGCTTTAACCCCTTAAGGACTCAGGGCGTACCTGTACGTCCTGAGTCCGCTCCTGTTCTAAAACGCGGGGCCACCCCTTTTCCCATTTAAAAAAACAAACAAACAGTGTAAATAAAAATAAACATGGTATCGCCGCGTGCGGAAATGTCCGAATTATAAAAATATATAATTAATTAAACCTCACAGTCGATGGCGTGCGCGCCAAAAAATAGTCCGGGTTAAAAACAGCAGATATCCATATTCATAAAACACAAAAGGAAAGGCAACCAAGTTAACCCCATGGAATAAAAAGTTTTATATACTTTTTTTGTCCACACACGTGGAGCAGCTGGAGGCCCTGGCTTTTCTGCCCTCCCTCTTTTTCTCTATCTGCCTGCTAATGTTTACTTTACAAAAAGATGGATAAAATACTGATGATGTACGGGATCTGTATCATGTGCATATACCTATACACGTGTAAAACGGCCTTAAGTCGCTGTAGGTGAATTGACATTCTGTCAAAGACTTGTAGCCTAGAAGCTTGGTATTAAACATTGCATTGAAAGGAAACTGACAGCAATGTCACCAGCACTTGAATATACAGGTAGGTGTTGTGTGTGTGACCCTATTTCTAAGGCTTCTTACCAGGTAAAAAGTGGAGTAGCTGTTCAGGAGAAATCCATCTTTTTGCTTATTTTGTAATCTCGTAACTGCAATAGAGGAGAGCTACTGCTGTAGGTGTAATGCTTTCTCCTGCCAGCTTTGGTTGATAACCGCTCCCTCTTCTGTCAATAACTCTGCCCCCTCCATGAATATTTATTACCCTTTCTCAGCATATCCACAAAGGGGGCAGGGTCATTGGCCAGAAAGGGATGGGAGAAAGCATTACACATAGAGCAGCAGCCCGCCTTCATGAAAGTTAAGAAGAAATTACCACATTAGCAACAAGATGAATTTCTTCTGAACAGCTGCACCAATTTTCACCGATCTACCTGCATATTCAGGTTACTGCTGGTGACCCTGCTGTCACTTTCTTTAAGTAAAAAATACACAATACATGAAACCTGTCAATTACTTTAACCATTTAGGGACCAAGAGCGTAGTCTAAAATGTTTTATTTTTTTTACACTAACATGCTGGTGTTGACCCATACTTTTTACTTTCACAAGTGGTAAAAGGAAAAAAAGGCCCCCAAAATTTGTAACGCAATTTCTCCTGAGTACGGAAATACCCCATATGTAGGCGTAAAATGCACACTATATACATTGGTGATTTGCACAGGGGTGGCTGATATTACAGCGGTTCTGTCATAAACGCAAAAAAAAAAAAAAAATACCCACATGTGACCCCATTTTGGAAACTACACCCCTCACTGAATGTAACAAGGGGTATAGTGAGCCTTAACAGGTTAAAGTTGGATGGGAAAATGAAGGAAAAAATTTTTTTTCACTAAAAATGCTGCTGTTACCCTAAATTTTTCATTTTCACAAGGGAAAATAGGAAAACAGCCCCCCACAATTTGTAACCCCATTTCTTCTGAATAAGAACATACTCCATGTGTAGATGTAAAGTGCTCTGCAGGCGAATTACAATGCTCAGAAGAGAAGGAGCGCCATTGGGCTTTTGGAGAGAAAATTTGTCCGGAATTGAAGGCCACGTGTGTTTACAAAGCCCCCATGGTGCCAGAACAATGGACCCTCCCACATGTGACCGCATTTTGGAAACTACACCCCTCATGGAATGTAATAAGGGGTACAGTGAGCATTTAAGCCCCACAGGTGTCTGACAGATTTTTGTAACAGTGATCCGTGAAAATTAAAAATATAATTTTTCATTTGCACAGCACACTGTTCCACAGATCTGTCAAACATCAGTGGGGTATACATGCTCACTGCACCCCTTATTACATTGCGTGAGGGGTGTCGTTTCCAAAATAGGGTCACATGTGGGGGCGTCCACTGTTTTGGCACCACGGTGTCCATTGTTTTGACAGAAACCCAGAACAGGAGCAAATCTCCATAGCAAACCTCTGTACAGTTCCTGAAATGGACAGAGGTGTCAGCAGAGAGCACTGTGTGGTCAGACAGAAAAGAAATTAAAAAAGAATAGAACTTCCTTTGTAGCATACAACAGCTGATAAATACTGGAAGGATTAAGATTTTTTAATAGAAGTAATTTACAAATATGTTTAACTTTCTGGCACCAGTTGAATAAAAAAATAGTTTTCCACCGGAGTACCCCTTTTAAAAGGGTGTTCTGCTGGAACACCCTGTACTTGGCAATGATCGGAAGACCCATAGAGAATGAATAGATCGCTGGCCAAGCATGCACAGTGCATTTAGTTCATTCAGAGCCACAATGTTTACTACATTTTTGAGATCGGGGTCCCAATGGTCAGATCCTGTGGATTATTATCCCCTATCCCAGAAAAAGTTTTTTAAAATGTTTAATAAAAGTAAAAGAAAAAGTACTTATATATTCAGAACATTTTCAGTCCCGTTTTCCAATTTTATGTTGCGGCCTTGTGTTAAAAAAATCAGGTTTTCCCCCATCATTCTGCACTTAGTGCCCCATAATGTTACAATAGAATGTTACAATAGAATATCAGAATTTTTTTGCAAATTAATTAGAATGGGAAAACTAATTTTTGGCATTATCATAAGTATTCAGACCCATTGCTATGGTTTTGGAAACTTGGCTGTCTGTGGAGGCTTCAGTTTCTCTTGATCTAAGATTTTTTTTTCTTTGTAAGTATTTATTTATAACTTTTGTTTTCTGCAACAAACAGAAAAATACAATAACATACAGCTCGAGCTCAGTCTTCCCCAACCTCCACCAATAACCTATGAAATTCAGAGTAACATGGCACCACTGAAAAAGATCATCAAGGAGATCTGCGCCTGGACCGACATCAAAATAATAGACAGAAACACAGACAGATCACACATGCACACACACTCCCGGAGTAACCCTCCACTTCCCAAGCCAAAATAGGGTCAAATACACTACCCAGGAGAGCTGACCTGTTCTGGGGGCACCACTGACTCGCCTATCATTAGCCAGGGCATCCAGACCTTATCAAATTTCTTGGGACATCTGCGACTAATGTACAATGTCTTATACAACGGAGCATATTTGTTAACCAAATTGAACCACTGCTTGATGGGAGGAGGGGAAGTATCTTTCCAGGCCATTATCAGAACCTTCTGTGCGCAGAACAATACAAACCGAATGAGCAGGCGCCTATGGGAGCCCGAGGCCAGATCATGAATAACACCCAACAGACAATCAGTTGAGTACACAAAGGGAATTCTAAGTGATCTGTCGAGAACTGCATCACCTTTCTCCAGAAGGGTTCTACACAAGGGCAACTCCACATAGCATGTCTGATAGAGCCCACAGCTGCATGACACCGGAAACAAGAATCCTAACAAGAGACATCAATACGGAACAGCCGAACCTGAATAAGCAGATCCCTAGCACTAACAACTGTAGGGTAATAGGTTTAAGTACCTTCTCGCCACCTGTGGTTTGTCTTGCCAATAGAAGGACCTCAAACACCACTCGGCTTCATAAATAACCTCTTAGGGGGAATCACAGGAGATAGATGAAAAACTTAGGTATATGTATCATTTTAAAAATATTAATCCTGCCAGCCAGAGAAAGGGGTAAAGAGGACCATGCCTGCAATTTAGCTGTCACAGATGAAAAAAACGGTTCTAAATTCAGCTGTACATAATCCATCGCACAGGCAGAAACCTCCACTCCCAAATATCTAAATTGAGTAACCGTTTGCAACCCATGGGGAAGAGACGGTATTGCCACAGATAAAGACATAAGTGAAGACTTAGCGCAATTAACCCTGAGACCGGAAAAGGAACTAAAGTTATCTAAGAGAAAAATAAAGCCCCCAGGGAATCCCGGACATCCGCTAAGTAAACCAATGTGGCATCCACATACATGGACACGTTCTCCAAGGAACCTCTACGAACCCCATGAATACTGGTGGACACTCGTATGGCTGCCGCCAGAGGCTCAACTGCCAGGGCAAACAAAAAGGGAGACAGGGGACAGCCCTGCCTCATTCCCCTACCCAGCTGAAAGGACTCAGAGACTTCCAGATTAGTCCATACCTTAGCCCTAGGACTATCGTATAACATGCCCATGCCTGGAACCATGGACCAAACTGAAGGACCCCCAGAACACCCCACAGATAAATCCATTCCACAGAATCAATGGCTTTATAGACTTCTAAGCTAACCACATATCCCCCAGAGGTATTCCCTTCCGCTGCAGCTATGTTAAAGGGGTACTCCGGTGGAATTTTTTTATTTTTTTTTTATGAACTGGTGCCAGAAAGTTAAACAGATTTGTCAATTACTTCTATTAAAAAATCTTAATCCTTTCAGTACTTTTTAGCAGCTGTATGATACAGAGGAAATTCTTTACTTTTTGAATTTCTTTTTTGTGTTGTCCACAGTGCTCTCTGCTGACACCTGATGCCCGTATCAGGAACTGTCCAGAGCAGGAGAAAATCCCCATAGCAAACCTATGCTACTCTGGACAGTTCCTGACACGGACAGAGGTGTCAGCAGAGAGCACTGTGGACAACACAAAAAAGAAATTCAAAAAGTAAAGAATTTCCTCTGTAGCATACAGCTGCAAAAAAGTACTAAAAGGATTAAGAATTTAATATAAGTAATTTACAAATCTAAAGAAAAAAAGGGGTGTATGTGCAGCTCACAATAATAGTACACACCGAGGTCAAGCTAGGGCATGCAACTATACCCTAATTGCACAAAAAAGGAAAGCCAATAGTGAGAAGTTGCCCGGACCTTCTAAGTGAGTAAATAATGGTATGGATATTGAATGAGAAAATTCAAGTAAATGATTGTCTGGATCGTGCTTCAATGATAATATAAACAATTTATTAAAATAGGATAAATAGACTGTAGTTACCGTATATACTCGAGTATAGGCCGAGTTTTTCAGCACGATTTTTCGTGCTGAAAACACCCCCCTCGGCTTATACTCGAGTGAACTCCCCCACCCGCAGTGGTCTTCAACCTGCGGACCTCCAGAGGTTTCAAAACTACAACTCCCAGCAAGCCCGGGCAGCCATCGGCTGTCCGGGCTTGCTGGGAGTTGTAGTTTTGAAACCTCCGGAGGTCCGCAGGTTGAAGACCACTGCGGCCTTCAACATCATCCAGCCCCCTCTCACCCCCTTTAGTTCTGAGTACTCACCTCCGCTCGGCGCTGGTCCGGTCCTGCAGGGCTGTCCGGTGAGGAGGTGGTCCGGTGAGGAGGTGGTCCGGGCTGCTATCTTCACCGGGGAGGCCTCTTCTAAGCGCTTCGGGCCCGGCCTCAGAATAGTCACGTTGCCTTGACAACGACGCAGATACGTCGCTGTCAAGGCAACGGCTCTATTCCGGGCCGGAAGCGCGGAGAAGAAGGCGCCCCCGGTGAAGATAGCAGCCCGGACCACCTCCTCACCGGACCACCTCCTCTCCGGACAGCCCTGCAGGACCGGACCAGCGCCGAGCGGAGGTGAGTACTCAGAACTAAAGGGGGTGAGAGGGGGCTGGATGATGTTGAAGGCCGCAGTGGTTTTCAACCTGCGGACCTCCGGAGGTTTCAAAACTACAACTCCCAGCAAGCCCGGACAGCCGATGGCTGCCCGGGCTTGCTGGGAGTTGTAGTTTTGAAACCTCTGGAGATCCGCATGTTGAAGGCCGCAGTGGTCTTCAACCTGCGGACCTCCGGAGGTTTCAAAACTACAACTCCCAGCAAGCCCGGACAGCCGATGGCTGCCCGGGCTTGCTGGGAGTTGTAGTTTTGAAACCTCTGGAGGTCCGCATGTTGAAGGCCGCAGTGGTCTTCAACCTGCGGACCTCCGGAGGTTTCAAAACTACAACTCCCAGCAAGCCCGGACAGCCGATGGCTGCCCGGGCTTGCTGGGAGTTGTAGTTTTGAAACCTCTGGAGGTCCGCATGTTGAAGGCCGCAGTGGTCTTCAACCTGCGGACCTCCGGAAGTTTCAAAACTACAACTCCCAGCAAGCCCGGACAGCCGATGATGAAGGGGGGGGGGGGGGGTGTGGGGATGATGAAGGGGGGTGGGGATGATGAAGGGGGGGGGGGGTGTGGGATGATTACAAGGGGATGATGAAGGGGGGATGTGTGGGATGATAAGGGGATGTGTGGGATGATGACAAGGGGATGATGAAGGGGGGATGTGTGGGATGATGACAAGGGGATGATGAAGGGGGGATGTGTGGGATAAGGGGATGTGTGGGATGATAAGGGGATGATGAAGGGGGGATGTGTGGGATGATGACAAGGGGATGATGAAGGGGGGATGTGTGGGATGATAAGGGGATGTGTGGGATGATGACAAGGGGATGATGAAGGGGGGATGTGTGGGATGATGACAAGGGGATGATGATGAGGATGTTAATGACGGGTCTGGATGATGACAGGGGGGGATGAGGTATTTCCCACCCTAGGCTTATACTCGAGTCAATAACTTTTCCTGGGATTTTGGGTTGAAATTAGGGGTCTCGGCTTATACTCGGGTCGGCTTATACTCGAGTATATACGGTAGTTACTTCTCACAGGGCCCATGAGAGAAGAACATATACAATAAAAACAACCTTTAGGTAATAATGTACATAAAATTGTGAAATGACAAAAATACCAAAAATTAAGACAATATTAATGGCATAATGATAATATCACTGGCATATAGTGAATTTCTAATGTGCAGCTGGTGTTTTACCGCTGGTATCTAGGCACCAACTGCACAATAAGTGAAATGTAGCTGAGGGTGCCTGTATAATCGTTTCCCTCTTTTCCTTCTTTAGAATATAATGTATCCTTATAATAGTTCAACAATTTACAACAGTTTCAAATGTGTGTTACCGATCCTTTTGGTGGCAACCTGGGTAAGAGGCGCTGTTTCCACAGTGTGTAGATGGTGCCGGTACACTGGGTCCTCTGTGCAACGTTCCAGATGGTAATGGTAGAGTCCAGCAAGGTCCTGGTGGAAGCGGTGGCGATTGGCGCTGGCAGGCGCCGATGATCGCAGATCGCCGGGAGGACGTTGGCGCGTGCAGGCGCTAGAGATGGTAAGTCCTCACCGCTGGCTAGATGGAAGCGAGGACCATACACTGGATACGAGGAGCTCACCTCGTGTTGCCGGCGTGTGACGTCAGCTGCTGCTGGAGCCGGGTTCGTTGCACTGGAGGTAGTTGGCAATATTGGACCGGACTGATGTCGGACTGGATGTCCTGATGGTCTTAGCAGTTTGAGGGCGATAAACCAGCCTTGGTGGATAGGCACAATTAATAAAAAATATATATGCCAGTGATCATGCCCAAGTGGACTAGACGCGTTTCAGGGTTATTTAATGTAACCCTTTCCTCAGTAGTCATATGGTTGTCATAAACTATTTCCTTTTTTATAGGAGCACAAATCCCGCCCGTTGTCTCATTCCTGGGTGTTAGTGAAAACGGTGAATGGAATCTACGGATAGGTTCCCTAGAGAGCAATACTAAGTAAAGATGGGTATAAAAAAGCTGTGTGAATACTGTTGAAGATATAAAGTTGCGTTTTTGCAAACAATGATTTTATAATAAATGTGGAATCGGATAGAACAAGAAATTAGTGTTCAATAAATATTTTGAGCAAGTTAATTTTGAACATAGGAATAAAATAACACTTAAGAGAGAAGTGTAAATTAAAAGACAAATATAAATGTGAATGTAAATTCTGTAAAAAATATAAAGTAAAAAATAAGAAGTATGTTATAAATTAGGATAAAAGTGAAAAATATAAAATAAATAATAAAAATAAAAAAGAATATACATAAACAAATGAGAAAAATGGATGAAATAAAAATGGAATTGAAAATAGAAAATACAAAATAAATAATAAAAATGAAAATAAAATAAAAATAAAACTGGTAAAAATATATATATATAAATAAAAGTAAAAATGAAAATAAAAATGAGAATAAAAATAGAAAAATATATAAAGGAGAAAATGTGGGAAATGTTGCATTTGTAGGGGATGGTGTCAAACCATGGAGCACCCCCCTTGAATTAAACAGGGGTGTCCACATGGGTCGAGTGCATCCCCTACAAAAATACAAAGAGTTCAAAGTTGGAGTTGAGCCCGCCTGGTTCTAATGTTGCAAATTCAAAGATTTTTTTGCTTTCAGCCTAAGACATTTTGAGTAAAAAACTTCCTCCTTGCCAGTCTTTTTTGACTAGCTGGAGACCAGTGAAGGAGAGAGAAGACAGATCACTATTGTGAACTGTAGCAAAATGTGCCGAGAGTGGATGTTTCAAAT
This sequence comes from Hyla sarda, assembly GCF_029499605.1. Lineage (NCBI taxonomy): Eukaryota > Metazoa > Chordata > Amphibia > Anura > Hylidae > Hyla > Hyla sarda. Next base: position 303,646,394 of record NC_079189.1, read on the forward strand.
TTTTATTTTTAATATTGTTTAAATGTTCTGCTATCCTCATTTTAAGGGCCCTCTTTGTTCGACCAATATATTGTTTTTTGCATCCACATTCAATGATGTATAGAACCCCCTTTGAATTACAAGTAATCCAGTCTTGGATTTTCCATTTGAAAGAGTTGGTTTGAGAACAGATCTGTGTGATTTTCTTGGGGCTTTTTATTTTTATGCAGTTAGCACATATCCCACACCTAATGAATCCTTTTGTGCTTAGCTACGAATTGGTCTGTTTAGTTACGGGTGGTTGGATTGATGGCGCTATGGTGAGACCTAGATTTGGAGCCCGAGTATAGACTATTGGGGGCGTGATGGTAGTAGTGGGCCCACCTCTCTATCCTGCTGTAGCAGATGCCAATGTTTTTTTTATAATGCCTTCTACTTTTCTGTATGATTTATTGAAAGGGATCACCAGATTTCCTCCAATATTTGCAGTACTATCATTTCGCTCTTTTGGTGTAAAAAATGTAGTCCTATCTAGTAGGGGTGTGAATCGCCAATAATTTGGCGATTCGATTTGAATCGCGATACCAGGGTGGTGATTCGATATATCGCAATATATCGCGATACTGTCATGTTGGCGATATATCACGATATATCGCGATATTCCCTATTAAAAGCTTGGGAAAACTTATTCTAGCTGAGAAAGAACAAGGTCCCGCGAGAGTTGTCCTGTGAGTGCGTACGTTCTCCTTCCTGTTTGTTCTGAGTCTGTAGTCTCGCGGTAGCAGCCTGCAAGTGGGACAGAGCTGATAACAGGTACACTGCCAACTAGTGGTCAGGAGTTTAAGTGTTATAAAAAAAAATAAGACAGACAAATAGGACTGTGACTCAGTGAGTGAAATACAGTAAATGTTAATTATAAAAATTTATTAAAAAATCGATTCTCAGAATTTTAAAATCGATTCAGTATCGCGGAACAAAAAATCGCGATAATCGCGCAAATCGATTTTTTCTTACATCCCTACTATCTAGTGACTTTATATATTCCAGAGATTGTTCAAGTAGCTGATCAGGATAATCCTTGTCTTTAAATTGAGTAGTAAGTGACTGTGCTTCTTGTAAAAATTGTTCATCTAAAGTGCAATTTCTTTTTAACCTTCGATATTGTCCTTTTGGGACGTTCATTAGCCACCTGGGTAAGTGACAGCTAGAGTAGCCTATAAAGCCATTCTTAGCTGTTGGTTTATGGTATGTCTTACATATAAGACTATCCTGATCAGCACTAACAACAATATCCAGAAAATTTATACTATCTTTGCTGATAGTGGATGTGAATTGAAGATTATGGTCATTAGTGTTTAAATTAAGTATAAAGTGCTCTAAATCAACTGTGTCCCCTTCCCAAATTAAAATAATATCATCTATATACCGCTTCCAGAGCACCAGGCCCGCGCCAAGCCGCAGCAAGATGTTACTCTCCTCCCATGCCGCCATAAATAGATTTGCGTAGCTTGGTGGCGCGAACCTGGTGCCCATCGCGGTACCGATTAACTGTAAATAAAATATTGTTGTTAGTGCTGATCAGGATAGTCTTATATGTAAGACATACCATAAACCAACAGCTAAGAATGGCTTTATAGGCTACTCTAGCTGTCACTTACCCAGGTGGCTAATGAACGTCCCAAAAGGACAATATTGAAGGTTAAAAAAAAATTGCACTTTAGATGAACAATTTTTACAAGAAGCACAGTCACTTACTACTCAATTTAAAGACAAGGATTATCCTGATCAGCTACTTGAACAATCTCTGGAATATATAAAGTCACTAGATAGGACTACATTTTTTACACCAAAAGAGCGAAATGATAGTACTGCAAATTTTGGAGGAAAGCTGGTGATCCCTTTCAATAAATCATACAGAAAAGTAGAAGGCATTATAAAAAAACATTGGCATCTGCTACAGCAGGATAGAGAGGTGGGCCCACCACTACCATCACGCCCCCAATAGTCTATACTCGGGCTCCAAATCTAGGTCTCACCATAGCGCCATCAATCCAACCACCCGTAACTAAACAGACCAATTCGTGGCTAAGCACAAAAGGATTCATTAGGTGTGGGATATGTGCTAACTGCATAAAAATAAAAGGCCCCAAGAAAATCACACAGATCTGTTCTCAAACCAACTCTTTCAAATGGAAAATCCAAGACTTGATTACTTGTACTTCAAAGGGGGTTCTATACATCATTGAATGTGGATGCAAAAAACAATATATTGGTCGAACAAAGAGGGCCCTTAAAATGAGGATAGCAGAACATTTAAACAATATTAAAAATAAAAATTTGAAACATCCACTCTCGGCACATTTTGCTACAGTTCACAATAGTGATCTGTCTTCTCTCTCCTTCACTGGTCTCCAGCTAGTCAAAAAAGACTGGCGAGGAGGAAGTTTTTTACTCAAAATGTCTAAGGCTGAAAGCAAAAAAATCTTTGAATTTGCAACATTAGAACCAGGCGGGCTCAACTCCAACTTTGAACTCTTTGGATTTTTGTAGGGGATGCACTCGACCCATGTGGACACCCCTGTTTAATTCAAGGGGGGTGCTCCATGGTTTGACACCATCCCCTACAAATGCAACATTTCCCACATTTTCTCATTTATATATTTTTCTATTTTTATTTTTTCATTTTTATTTTTATTCTCATTTTCATTTTCATTTTTACTTTTATTTATATATATATTTTTATATTTTTACCAGTTTTATTTTTATTTTCATTTTTATTATTTATTTTTTATTTTCTATTTTCAATTCCATTTTTATTTCATCCATTTTTCTCATTTGTTTATGTATATTCTTTATTTTTATTATTTATTTAATATTTTTCACTTTTATCCTGATTTATAATATACTTCTTATTTTTTACTTTATATTTTTTACAGAATTTACATTCACATTTATATTTGTCTTTTAATTTACACTTCTCGCTTAAGTGTTATTTTATTCCTATGTTCAAAATTAACTTGCTCAAAATATTTATTTTTATTGAACACTAATTTCTTGTTCTATCTGATTCCACATTTATTATAAAATCATTGTTTGCAAAAACGCAACTTTACATCTTCAACAGTATTCACACAGCTTTTTTATACCCATCTTTACTTAGTATTGCTCTCTAGGGAACCTATCCGTAGATTCCATTCACCGTTTTCACTAACACCCAGGAATGAGACAACGGGCGGGATTTGTGCTCCTATAAAAAAGGAAATAGTTTATGACAACCATATGACTACTAAGGAAAGGGTTACATTAAATAACCCTGAAACGCGTCTAGTCCACTTGGGCATGATCACTGGCATATATATTTTTATTAATTGTGCCTATCCACCAAGGCTGGTTTATCGCCCTCAAACTGCTAAGACCATCAGGACATCCAGTCCGACATCAGTCCGGTCCAATATTGCCAACTACCTCCAGTGCAACGAACCCGGCTCCAGCAGCAGCTGACGTCACACGCCGGCAACACGAGGTGAGCTCCTCGTATCCAGTGTATGGTCCTCGCTTCCATCTAGCCAGCATTGAGGACTTACCATCTCTAGCGCCTGCCAGCACCAGCGTCCTCCCGGTGATCATCGGCGCCTGCCAGCGCCAATCGCCACCGCTTCCACCAGGACCTTGCTGGACTCTACCATTACCATCTGGAACGTTGCACAGAGGACCCAGTGTACCGGCACCATCTACACACTGTGGAAACAGCGCCTCTTACCCAGGTTGCCACCAAAAGGATCGGTAACACACATTTGAAACTGTTGTAAATTGTTGAACTATTATAAGGATACATTATATTCTAAAGAAGGAAAAGAGGGAAACGATTATACAGGCACCCTCAGCTACATTTCACTTATTGTGCAGTTGGTGCCTAGATACCAGCGGTAAAACACCAGCTGCACATTAGAAATTCACTATATGCCAGTGATATTATCATTATGCCATTAATATTGTCTTAATTTTTGGTATTATTGTCATTTCACAATTTTATGTACATTATTACCTAAAGGTTGTTTTTATTGTATATGTTCTTCTCACATGGGCCCTGTGAGAAGTAACTAACTACAGTCTATTTATCCTATTTTAATAAATTGTTTATATTATTATCATTGAAGCACGATCCAGACAATCATTTACTTGAATTTTCTCATTCAATATCCATACCATTATTTACTCACTTAGAAGGTCTGGGCAACTTCTCACTATTAATTTACAAATCTGTTTAACTTTCTGGCACCAGTTCATTTAAAAAAAAAAGTTTTCCACTGGAGTACCCCTTTAATGTGTAACTGCTGGACATTAATGTCCATAGCTCTTCCCGGCATAAATCCTGTCTGGTCAGGATGAATGACAGCGGCTATAACCTTACTCAACCTATTGGCTAATATTTTTGCCAGCAGTTTTATATCTACATTAAAGAGGGAATAGGTCTATATGAATCAGGCAGAGTCTGATCCTTTCCCGGCTTGGGAAGAAGCACAATAAGAGCCTCCCTCATGGAGTCAGGGAGCCTCCCAGTCACCAAGGCCACACTGAAAAGATTCTGTAAAATAGGGATCAGGTGCTCCTCATTCACCCTGTACCAGTCCCCAATCATGCCATCCATTCCTGGGGTCTTTCCCATCTGCAGAGAAGCAATAGCCAAAGAGACTTCCTCATCAGGAAAAGGTGCATCTAAAGCAGCTGCTTGAGCAGTAGTCAAGGGAGTAAGAGGCAAACCCTTAAAAAATGACACTAAGCCATCTGGAGCAGTTGGTAATTGAGAGGTATAAAGATCACTATAAAACTCCTGAAACACATTATTAATAGCGATAGGATCAGTTTCTAGTATCCAATTAGCCCCCTTAATACAGGGTATAGCAACCACAGGCCTGCTCTCTCTAGCCAGATACGCCAGCAACCTGCAATTTTTATCCCCAAATTCGAATAATTCCGCCTCCCTGTCCACCATCCTCTTGAATCTTCTCCTTCTGAAGGATCAAGAGAGCTCTTTGGACATTCAACCATTTACTTTTAGCATCAGGGGAAGGGTCCCTCACCACCTCTACTTCCAGAACCCCAATCTCAAGCGATAATGCCCTCTCCCTAGCCGAGTAAACCTTCCTCTTTCCGGCAACCCCCCGCCACAAAGGCCCCCCCGCACATGTGCCTTATAAGCATCCCATTGCACTAACTTGTCGAGGTGGGACCTATTGTGTTCCCAAAAACAATTATGGGCTTCTAGCAATGCTGCCGTCACCATCTTCTCCCGCAGCCAGCTGGGATGCATCCGCCAGACCTTGGAGGAGTGACGAGGGCCTAAACCCAAGGACAGTATAAGAGCTGAGTGGTCAGAGATCACCCTAGTGGTGTACAAGATATCTTTTACCAGAGGTAGAAGATCAGAGGAGGCATATGCCAGATCTATCCTGGAAAACGATTTATGCACCGGTGAATAGGAGAATAATGGGTCAGACGGATGCGGAACCCGATGCGCCTTCTCCACTGTAAAGTAGGGTGAGAAGGGAGCGGGTGGTAAGATTTCCTTCAGTTAAGTTTCCAGAAAGGCCACAGGATCCGAGCCTTCCTCTTTCTCAGGAAGGCCCACCAGGCGGATGTTGTTGCGCTTGAGCCTATTCTCAAGATCATCAGCTCTATCCAGTACAGTCCAATTTGTTGCTGCATGGAGGTTAGTTGTGCAGGAATAGGTTGTAGAGGGTTTTCAACAGTGGAGACCCGGCGTTCCACCTCCCCGGTGCGTTCACTGAGCTTCTGAGTCTCATGAAGGAGGATCACAAATTCCTGTTTGAGTTCATCAACTGAAATCATTTGAAACCATCATGGTTTGGCAAGAAGTAAATACCGCCAACAGCTGCGAAAATTTCTGATCCACAGAGTCCACTGGACAAGAAGAATGAGGAGGAGAACAACATCTCTCAGAGCAAGGAGAGACGAAAAACATAGGAGTAAAAGGTGCAGGAGACAATCCATCCGTAGCCTCCGCTGGCCTTGTTTACTAGAGCTTTAGCAGCATGCGCCGAAACCTTAGAAACCAGCGAGGTAGGACCACGGGAATCACATCTAGCATGGTCACTGACAGGTGGAGGACCCTCATAAGAGGAAACCTCATCTTCCGTAGATTGTCTAGCAGCCTCAGCTGCATGCTTAGGTTTCTTATTGCGGCCTCTTGGACAAGCCATATTCAGAAACTGTGGAAGCACCACAAAGTCAAGCAAGTCACTACTGCAAAGCTGGCAGGGTTAGTATCAGGGTCCCACAGGGCACTGACAGACCCACAGTATATTAGGAGCCAATCGGAAGAGTGTGAGAGGGCCCAGGAAAAGCCAGGAGAGTGTAGCAGCACACAGTCCAGTTCAGCCAGAGTCCAGCAGCAGCACCTGGTCACTCACAGCAGATCGGGGGAGGGGGGGGGGGGCAAAGCCCCGCAGTATAGGGCCAAGGATAGGGATACTGGCCCCACAATCTGAGCACAAGGAGATGAGGGGACCTCACCACACTGCCGCTGCCGCACAGTGTCTAGGGGTAGCAGTCCAGCCAGCAGTCCTCATCACAGAAGTGAGTAGGTAGCTCCAGAGGGCTCAGCAGGAACAACAGGGGCTAATACTGAATTCCCAGTCTCCTCCAGCAGCAGCCATACACTGCTGAAGGAATGACACTTCCTGGGCATGGGAGTAACCAGGGCAACCATGCGCCCCGCCCACGATGGCCCCATAATGGCGGACAGTCTTTTTAGTTATTTTTAATCTGGATGGCCTCCACTTCTGCTAGTCTCCAGCCCTCCACTCACTGACTATTCCCGCTGCCTCCACAGACATCCTCAGCAGCTCTCCTCTGCCTGGCCAGCAGCTGGGTGGAGTCCTCATCCCCTGGCAGGGCCGTCACAGCTCCTGTCCAGGCACTCCACACACAACCCGCACCTGCGCCCAGTAGAGTCTCCGCCACCACTTCGGACCTGAATGGTGAGTTGGGACCCAAGCAGGATAGGTTAGTCATGGTAATTAGAGCTGCCCTACCGGGAGCACAGCAAGATGCGACCACTTGGCTCTCCATGTTTTGGAAAGACAAACCCCCTGTCTAAGGTCTCATAGCTGACAATGCATGTCAGAGCAAAAACCAAGCCAAGGGAAAGAGCTGCCTGTATAGCTCAGACAGGATTACATTTCTGCCACATAAAACATAACACAGAACTATCACTGCAGCACTCCACAATCTGTGCTTTATGGCAGAGTGTCCAGTAAGGGGCCTCTCATCAACAAAAGATACTTGTAAGTCTTGGAGTTAGCAAAATAGAAAGCACCTAAAGGACTCTTGGACTGTGAGAAACAAGAGTCAATGGTCTCATCAAACCAAAATGGAACATTTTGGCCTCAATTCTATGTGTTGTGTTTATAGGGAACCAGGCACTGCTCATCCCTTGCCCAATACCATCCCTCCAATGAAGAATGGTGGGGACAGCATAATGCCGTGGGCGTTTTTCAGTGGCTGGGACAGGGTCTATGGTAAGGGCTATGGAAACGCTAAATGGAGCAATGTACAGAGATATTTCTAATGAAAAGCTGGTCCAGAGTGATCTGGACAGAAGGTTCTCCCTCCATCAAGACAATGACACACTAAGCACAAAACAAAGACAACACAGGGGTGGCTTAGGGACATCACACAAGTCACACAATTTTGCATCCGCTATTTACATATTAACCAAAAGTAAGGACTATGGCCCAGATTTATCAAACTGTGAGAGAGAAAAAGTGGAGTGATTTTTCCACAGCAACCAATCACAGCTGAGCTACGAGCTCTGGTAAAATGAAAGCAGAGCTGTGATTGGTTGCTCCGGGAAATTCACTCCACTTTTTCTCTCTCACAGTTTGATAAATCTGGGCCTATAGGTTTAAAATGGAATGCCTGAAATTCTGATCATTAGCCCTATCTAGCTGATTTACACCCCATGTTTTCCAGCTGATGGGTCCAATTTAATGCTTGTATAAAAGTATAGAATTCTTGTCTTGTTCCCCTACCTTGGTTGAGCTTTATGGATACGTGTAGTTTTAACCTTACTGTGTCAGCCTTACTAACAGGCATTCTGTTGTATATTACTTACCCTGTGGTATCAAATCTGGGTAATGGCCTCTTTTTGTTTAAAAAAAAAAAAATGTTATTTTTTTTTATTTTTTCCAAATTAGCTTACATTGATCATATTTGCATGTTTTTCATGTTAGGAACAAATTACAGCTGCGGTGGAGCATGCCATTGAACAGCAGACGCAGAAGCTGCGGGAAGAAACCCAGCTGGATATGAATGAGTTTGATAACTTGCTCCAGCCTATCATTGACACTTGTACAAAGGATGCCATATCAGTAAGTGATATGTTTCATTTACATGTAGTATATTGTTTAGGTAGCTGTTTTTCAGATAACCTGTGTAGACTTTTGGAAATCATGTAAACTGACCTATCATATTTGCCAAGAAAAACTGTACCGATGAAGTCTTGTTTTTTTTTTTCTTCAACAGGGTGTCTCTAAAGTCTGGTCATAAAAGAAATATCTCTAACTTTAACTAACTTTAATAACTATCTAGGCAAATTTGTTTTGTTACATATATTTTGTTCTTTTTCTCCCATTTTACAGTCATGGCTGTAAATGTTGGCACTCCTGAAATTTTTCTAGAAAATTAAGTATTTTTCACAGAAAAGGATTGCAGGAACACATGTTTTGCTATACACTAGTTTATTCCCTTTGTGTGTATTGGAACTAAACCAAAAATGGAGGGGGAAAAAAACAAATTGGACATAATGTCACACCAAACTCAAAAATGGGCTGGACAAAATTATTGGCACCCTTTCAAAATTGTGGAAAAATAAGAATTTTTCAAGCATGTGATGCTCCTTTAAACTCACCTGGGGCAAGTAACAGGTGTGGACAATATAAAAATCACACCTGAAAGCAGATAAAATGGAGAGATGTTCACTTAGTCTTTGTATTGTGTGTATGTGTGTGCCACACTAAGCATGGACAACAGAAAGAGAAGAGAACTGAGGACTTGAGAACCAAAATTGTGGAAACATATCAACAATCTCAAGGTTACAAGTCCATCTCCAGAGATCTAGATTTGCCTTTGTCCACAGTGCGCAACATTATCAAGAAGTTTGCAACCCATGGCACAGTAGCTAATCTCCATGGGCGTGCACGGAAGAGAAAAAATTATGAAAGGTGTCAATGCAGGATAGTCCGGATGGTGGATAAGCAGCCCCAAACAAGTTCCAAATATATTCAAGCTGTCCTGCAGGCTCAGGGAGCATCAGTGTCAGTGCGAACTGTTGACATTTAAATGAAATGAAACGCTATGGCAGGAGACCCAGGAGGAACCCACTGCTGACACAGAGACATAAAAAAGCAAGACGACATTTTGCCAAAATGAACTTGAGTAAGCCAAAATCCTTCTGGGAAAACATCTTGTGGACAGATGAGACCAAGGGCACATCATTTTACTGTTTACCAAAGATGGAATGAGGCCTACAAAGAAAAGAACACAGTACCTACGGTGAAATTTGGTGGCGATTCAATGGTCTTTTGGGGTTGTTATGCTTCCTCTGGCACTGGGTGCCCTTAATGTGTGCAAGGCATCATGAAATCTGAGGATTACCAATGGATTTTGGGTCGCACTGTACTGCCCAGTGTCAGAAAGCTGGGTTTAAGTCTAAGATCTTGTGGTTTCCAGCAGGACAATGACCCCAAACATATGTCAAAAAGCACCCAGAAATGGATGACTACAAAGCGCTGGAGAGTTCTGAAGTGGCCAGCAATGAGTCAAGATCTATATCCCATTGAACACCTGTGGAGAGATCTTAAAATTGCTGTTGGGAAAAGGCGCCTTCCAATAAGAGACATGGTGCAGTTTGCAAAGGAAGAGTGGTCCAACATTCTGGCTGAGAGATGTAAGAAGCTTATTGATGGTTATAGGAAGCGACTGATTTTCAGTTATTTTTTTCTAAAGGGTGTGCAACCAAATATTAAGTTAAGGGTACCAATAATTTTGTCCAGCCCATTTTTGGAGTTTGGTGTGATATTATGTCCAGTTTGGTTTTTTTTTTTTACTTCCTTTTTTGGTTTAGTTCCAATACACACAGGGAATAAACGTGTATAGCAAAACATGTGTTACTGCAATCCTTTTCTGTGAGGGGTGCCAACATTAAGGCCATGACTGTACATAAAAGGAGCTTTATGGCAGAGGTTGCTGGGAAGATTGAGGGAGACACCTGCTGGGACGTTAGTGTAAAATGAGCATGATTCATATGATAATGTATATTGCAAAAAGACTTTGCAGCAACATAATAAAAAAAAGTTTTAACCAATCATTAATTAGTATAGTTTGCACAGTATTTTGTCTATATTGTAACAGTGTCCAGACCCCAACCAATTGTTAGAATGTTCAGATTACCTTGACAATCCCATAGACTTATGTTGTTGGTTTTCACACAGGTGTTAATTTCTGGTATTTTGGGAAAATGGCCACTGCAGTTTTTGATCCAAAGCCAGAAGTGTATTCAAAAGCAATGGGAAATATAAAGGAAGGACTTAAACTTCTCCTTCTTTCTGGATCCACTTCATACTTTGGAAATCGGGCCTTAGTGTGCCCTTCTTCCAGCTAGTTTTACCTATTGGTCAAGGTCTGAAGACTCAGACCTTGACCAATCCAAACTTTTGACATGTCTCTGCAAGAGGGGATAAGTTTTAGACAACAATCCTCCCGCCGCGATCTGAGTGCTGGGGCACCCTGCGATCTCCTGTATGAAGCCGCAGCTCTCCCTCGGAGCGGCCCGCCACGCCCCATCCATATATCTCTATGGGAGGGCCGAAGATAGCCGATAGAGATGTATGGATGGGGTGTGGCGGCCCCTGCTTCTGACGGGGGTCATGACGCGCCGCTCCAGGGAAGATCCAGGGCTCCATACAGGAGATCACTGGTGGCCCCTGCACTTGGACCCCCAGTGATCTAAAACTTATCCCCTATCCTGCGGATAGGGGACACCTTTTTATCCATGAGATATCTCCTTTAAAGTGGCAGTACCCATTTTTAAGGATATATTCACACAAGCTGTAAAATTATACATTATTTTTTGGGGGGGCTTAATTCAAACAAAAAGGAACTTTTATGGTAAACTACTGAAACCGAGATGAATCTTCTATCTTTAGGGTGGAAAAAACTGGATGTTCAGCAATGCAAAATCCCCTCAGCACTGTGAACTCATGGCTGGTCACCTTCGCAATCGTATCACAGCTGAAGGCGCACACTTTGAGTTGCGCTTACATCTTATATATTTGACAAATGACGTGCTACATCACTGGTAAGTAATGCTTGTGTATTGAGGCAGACAAAGGAGTTGTTATTGAAACTAGACTATTAACCCCTTAAGGACACAGCCCCTTTTGGCCTTAAGCATCTGCTGTTTTTGCGTTTTTATTTTTCACTTCTAAAATCAATAACTCTTTTATATTTCCATTCACAGACCCATATGAGAGCTTGTTTTTGCACAACTAATTGTACTTTGTGATGACATCACTCATTACACTGATGGGGGGTTTGCTATAAGCTGCCAAACATAATGGAAGAGGCAGAAGATAAATTACTGAGGCAAATAACAAGGCAGCAAATCACAATGAGGGGTTAATATTGGGGGACTTAAACTATCCTGATATAAACTGGGAGACTGAGACCTGTGAATCTCATAAAGGAAACAGGTTTCTGACTATAATAGCTGAAGACAATTATCTGTCCCAAATGGTGCAGGGCCCGACCAGAGAGGGCGCCCTACTAGACTTAATGTTAACCAACAGATCTGACAGTAACTGATATGCAAGTAGAAGGACACCTAGGAAATAGTGATCATAATATAATACATTATAACTTGTTCTTCAATAAGGGAATCTCTCGAGGGGCCACAAAAACAATGATCTTTAGGAAGGCAAAGTTTCATCAATTCAGGGAAGCCCTTAACAATATAAAATAAGATAATATCCTCAAAAACAAGAATACTGACACTGAATGGGAGACTTTAAATTCTCCCTGTAAGAGGTACATACCTTTTTATGGGAATAAAAGGGTCAAGAATAGGAGAAAATCAATGTGGATGAATAAAAATGTTAAGGGGGTAATAAATGACAAACAATAAGCATTTAAGTGGCTAAAATAGGATGGCAGTGAAGAAGTATTAAAGGGGTATTCCAGGCAAAAACTTTTTTTTATATATCAACTGGCTCCGGAAAGTTAACAGATTTGTAAATTACTTCTATTAAAAAAATCTTAATCCTTCCAATAGTTATTAGCTTCTGAAGTTGAGTTGCGGTTTTCTGTCTAACTGCTTTCTAATGACTCACGTCCCGGGAGCTGTCCAGCTCCTATGGGATATTTTCCCATCATGCAAGGGATATTCTCCCATCATGCACAGCTCCTGGGACGTGACATCATCAATGAGCAGTTAGACAGAAAACTTCAGAAGCTAATAACTATTGGAAGGATTAAGATTTTTTAATAGAAGTAATTTACAAATCTGTTTAACTTTCCGGAGCCAGGATATTAACAGGAAGTTAATATCACCAACCATTCCCATTTTATTAAGGTGTATCTATATAAATGGCCCACCCTGTATATATAGTAGAGCTGGAGAGGGTTCAAAGACTAGCAACCAGAGAAATATGGGGAATGGGAGGACTACAGTACCCAGAAAGATTATCAGAATTGGGGGTTTTTAGTTTAGAAAAAATAAGGCTTAGGGGAGACTTAATAACTATGTATAAATATATCAGGGGGCCGTACAGAGATCTCTCCCATGATCTATTTATACCCAGGACTGTATCTATAACAAGGGGGCATCCTCTACGTTTAGAGGAAAAAAGGTTTCTACACCAGCACAGACAGGGGTTCTTTACTGTAAGAGCAGTGAGACTGTGGAATTCTCTGCCTGAGGGGGTGGTCATGGTAAATTCAGTAAGAGATTTCAAAAGGGGTCTGGATGCATTTTTGGAGATTAATAACATCGCTGGTTATGTTTATTAGATTATAGGGACAGAACGTTGATCCAGGGATTTATTCTGATTGCCATATTTGGAGTCGGGAAGGAATTTTTACCTCTAGTATGAGGGTTTTTTGCCTTCCTCTGGACCAACTCAGTAGGACTCATTAGGGATATAGGTTGATATTAGGGATATTTTTTGTGTTTTGAAATTTAAATGAAAATTGCAAATTTGGGGGCACACTTTATGGTAAAAATTAGTTTTTTTTATTTTGTGGGTCAAGACAATTAAAATACCCATGTATACATATTTTTCTATTATTGTACTGCATCTAAAAATTTTTTTAATTTTTTTACAAAATCAGTACCTTTTTAAAATTGCCATATTTTGACCACCTCATTTTTCTGTATTTTTTTTTTTTTAGATCACTTTTGCGATCACTTTAGATCACTTTTTGATTGCTTTTTATGTTAAATTTTAACTTTTTTCTTGCGTTTACGCCGTTTGCCATATGGGTTCATTAACATTATATTTTTATTAGGGATACACCGAAATTTTGGCCATCGAAAATTATCGCCCGAAAATGTCCCTTTCGACCTTTTCGGCTAAGGGATTTTCCTGACGATAATTTTGTTAGGCATGGCTTAGATCAAGTCCCATAGTTTATAAAGCGTACAGGGCGTGATGGGTGTATTGAATTATTTAGTATTGCTGTCTCTCTCCGGTGCCATATTGCTTCGGCGCCTGCCGTGTGTCCCTGGCCGCGGAAGGGAGCTCGGGGAGACTGCAGTACTCCCTGTGCTGCAGCTTGTGTTCCCTCCCCCCCATCTCCGGTCAGGACCCGTCCGAACCCTGCATTATTAGAACACTGTCTCTCCTCCTAGCAGTGCCAAGTGCTGGGAGGAGGTGAATTAACCCCTCCACGACTTGCAGCAGGTGTATGAAGGGAGCTCAGGAGCTGAGCTCACTTCATACTGGCTAATGCCTAGCATCACCGATCCAGGTGATGTCCGGAATTAACCCTTTAGATTAAGATTAACAACTTAAACAAATTAAGTTAAACAATTTAAGATTGTTTTTGCCATTTTAGATGCCACGATCAACTTTGATCGAGGCATCTAAAATGGCGAAAACAATCTTAAGTTGCTCAGTGGAGCTGATCGGGACACCAGTGTCATAACTGAAACTGGGTTATATTAAATGTAGAAAAGTAATAAAACAGCCATTAACTTTGCTCTGCTTCATTTTACTGCTTGACCCCAATCAGGGGTTTTAGGTGTAAGTCTCTTACCAGGTGCCCATAGATTTATTCCCCAATTTTTTTTTTTTTTTTTATAAGCTACATTGTACAATAAAATATTCTGAACATTTCTAGAATGCTGTCTGTGCGACTTTCCCCACTCAATAAAAAAATTCTCATTTATTGATCTAAATCTTTGCTTATTCTGAGATTATTTTCCAGTACGCAGTCCTACACAGTGATTGACATCAAATGTAATCTCAAACAGAGAAGACTATTATTGTTTGGGAGCCCAGAATGAGCAGGGGTTTATCAAAAAATGACAAGTTACACTGAGTCTTTCCTCACAAAACTATATATCAATCTTAACTATTACTTTTCAATAACGTGCTGATTGCAGAAAGACTGTTTTCATTGTGACAGGTTCGCTTTAAAAAGATTGTCAGCTCTATATCAAACTCAGAGCTGCAGACGGGCAGATAATTGATGGGGAGATAAAACGATATCTGTCTCTCAGGTGATGGCTGTTTGCAAAGTTATAAAATCATGTTTTCCTTCTGGCTCAAGAGTTGTAAAGGCTATTCTGAGCTTTAGCATGCACACCTCCTCTTTTTTCCTTACCACCCTTCTTGCATTGATGATATAAAAGGCTCAGAGCTTGAAGCCAAACCCTGTGCATCCATCATGCAGTGCAGAAATAACTCTGGGAGGGAGGAGGCTTGTATGCTTCAGCTCAGGCCAGCCTCTGTGACTCTTGAGCTTGAAAGGAAAACATGATTTTATAACTGCAAACAGCCGTCACCCAAGAAACATATATCGTTTGCTTTATCTCCCTATCAACTATCTGCTCATGTCCGCACCTCTGAGCATGGTATAGAACAGACAGATTACCTTTAAGTACCTCTGAAAACTATGATCTTATACCTAAAAAGGATTACGCAGATATGTGTTATAATAATTGTTTTCCTCACAGTCAACGGAAGCAAGCAAGGGATCTTCTGGCTGCACTTCAGAAAGTGGTTGTTCCAATTTACTGTACCAGCTTTTTAGCAGTGGAAGAGGATAAGCAGCAGAAGATTGCACGTGTAAGTAGTACTCTGCTCTGCAGCCACAAACATTAGACTATCTTGTCATATGATGTCATGTTATTGACTGTAAAAGCAATGCTTTAAAGTCAGGAAGAAATCCATAATGAATCCAAACAAGAGTGTACTTTAACATGGCTCTCTTCCATCTAGCTTCTTCAGTTGTGGGAAAAGAATGGCTACTTTGATGAAGCTACTATCCAGCAGCTTCAGAGTCCAGCCCTTGGCTTAGGACAGCACCAGGTAATATCTGTTACCACGGCAGTCTTTGGTCTGTGAAATCAGAAAAATATTGAATTAACCTGTTTTGACCTTTTCTTCAGGCTGCTCTACTAAGTGAGTACTCCACTGTTGTCCAGCCAATCCTTGTGGCGTTCCAACAACAAATTCAGAACTTAAAAACCCAACATGAGGAATTTGTGGCTGGTCTAAAACAACAACAGCAGCAACAGCAACAGCAGCAGCAGCAGCAACAACAACAACAACAGCAGCAGCAGCAAATTCAGATACCAGTGATGGTGGAACCAGTTCCTGAGCCACCCGCTCCAGCACCAGCTCCCGTACCGGCCCCCGCACCGGCTCAAGTACCCCCACCAGGTAATTATTATTATTTATCCTTTTTTAGTTAAAATGTTTGCCCCTCATCGTCATGGCCATTATTACAAACACTGTTTTAATTGTCCATCTTTTCTTTTCAGAGGATGTAAAACCTGTGCTTGCCATCCCTACTGCTGCTGAATTTGAGCCTCCTCCTGGCAGTGTACCAGATCCTGGCAGTGCAGGAACCAGAGGTCCAGCACCTCATGAATCAATGCCTCCAAATAAACCACCTTGGTTTGATCAGCCACAGCCTATAGCACCCTGGGGCCAACAACAGGTATAAGATTTTTGTAAAATGATGTTTAAAAATAATCATTGTACTAATAGTTTAGAATTTTTTTTTTTTTATACCATATTAAAGGGAATATGTCATCAGATTTTACCATATATAACACATAGTAACGAATTCTATATGCTAAAAACATCTTCCTTACCATGCCCGGTAGATGTTCCTGCCGGCAGGGATGTTGAGGGTATAATGTTTTAAAGTGTCCCCGTTGGCCTTGTAAGTAGTACCTTGAGCAGAAAGATAAACTCACCTATTCTCATCATCTCCAGCTGAAATCACGCCCCCCTCAGCATGATTGACACCCCATGTCACTGCTCTACTTCCTAAGAAGACAAAGCAAAGCAATGATGCGGGCTGTGTGATTACAGAGGGACTAGGTGAGTATATCTCACTACTAACAGGGTTGGTGGAGGACACTTTCAAACATTATATACTCACCATCCCCGCTGACAGGAACATCTCCTGGGGATGGAGCGAAAAAGAAAAAAAGATATTACCATATATAACGTGTTGCCATGTCTTCTATATGGTAAAATCTGATGACAGGTGTCCTTTAAGGCACTGTAGAACAAGCACCATAGACTGAATACAAATATACAACTATAATTGGAGATTTTCCTAGTCTTAATGACGGAAAATATAGATTTTATTAAAGACAAGAGACAAACATTATTGTATTTTGCACTCTTTCTTAACTAATAGTAGCAAACAAATGGTTAACAGAATTCAGAGTATGAGAAGAAAAAGCTTGGATGGTACATCTGAACATGCTATGATATAACAACCAATAGGAATAGGACATAGTTAATATAAGCAGTTGATGTTCCAGAATATTCCCCTTTCTTTGATAACGTCCATCGTCATGAGAGCTTCCAATAACTTCTTGAAAAACTGTAGTAAATGAACAGTAGCAAGGAATCGGGAAAAAAACGAAAGATTGAGGATGAAGAGTCCAGTCACGGTGTATATATACCATATTTATCGGGGTATACCACGCACCGGCCTATAACACGCACCCTCATTTTACCAAGGATATTTGGGTAAAAAAAGTTTTTTACCCTAATATCCATGGTAAAATGAGGGTGCGCGTGTATACCCCGATAAACCCCCAGGAAAGGCAGGGGGAGAGAGGTCGTCGCTGCCCGCTTCTCTCCCCCTGCCTTTCCTGGGGTCTAGAGCGCTGCTGTCGGCCCTTCTCACCCCCTGGGGGAGAGAAGCGGCGCCGACAGCCAGGGGGAGAGAAGCGGCGCCGACAACCAGGGGGAGAGAAGGGGCAGCGGCACCCATTGCCGGCGCCGCTGCCCCGTTGCCTCCCCCCATCCCCGGTGGCATAATTACCTGAGTCGG
The DNA here is from genome assembly GCF_029499605.1 of Hyla sarda. Taxonomy (NCBI): domain Eukaryota; kingdom Metazoa; phylum Chordata; class Amphibia; order Anura; family Hylidae; genus Hyla; species Hyla sarda. Next base: position 303,663,980 of record NC_079189.1, read on the forward strand.
GTCCGCGCTGCTGCAGGCCTCCGGCGTGCGTCCCCGGCGTCGTTGCTATGCGCTGAACGGCGTGGCGCATGACGTCAGTGCGCCGCGCCGTGCATAGCAACGACGCAGGGGACGCACGCCGGAGGCCTGCAGCAGCGCGGATCCGACTCGGGTAATTATGCCACCGGGATGGGGGGAGGCAACGGGCAGCGGCGCCGATAGCCAGGGGTTGAGAAGGGCCGGCAGCAGCGCTCTAGACACCAGGAAAGGCAGGGGGAGAGAAGCGGGCAGCAACGGCCTCTCTCCCCCTGCCTTTCCTGGGGGTGTATTGGCGTATAACACGCATACAGACTTTAGGCTAAAAATTTTAGCCTAAAAAGTGCGTGTTATACGCCGATAAATACGGTATGTAGGGTTCAACAGAGCGAAAACCATAGAACGATGAGGAATTACAGTTGGTATCATGAAGGAATCAATATCCTGAAATTAGAAAATAACAAAAGAACATGTAAGTTATATATGGGAGGGATAATGTCCGTCTCCTGTCTTTTAGTAAAATCTATATTTTTCGTCATTAGGACTAGGAAAATCTCCAATTTTATTGAAAGACCGGAGTCTTCACATTATTGCAAGTTTAAAGCTTATAATTAAATAATAGACAAAAATATATAATATGTAAAATGAACTAAATATAAAAGAATATTAAACTACCATAGATACATGAGGATCTGGTTTAAAATAAAACGTCTTAAAAGTGGATTCAGAAGACCAGTCTACAGCTTTAATAATGTCAGAGAGCCGCCAGATAGAAAAATTTTTGTACACATAGCACTTCTAGTAGAATGTACATTAAAGGGGTATTCCAGGAAAAAACGTATATATATCAACTGGCTCCAGAAAGTTAAACAGATTTGAAAAATCTTAATCCTTCCAATAATTATCAGCTGTTGAAGTTGAGTTGTTGTTTTCTGTCTGGCAACAGTGCTCTCTGCTGACATCTCTGCTTGTCTCAGGAACTGCACAGAGTAGAAGAGGTTTGCTATGGGAATTTGCTTCTACTCTGGACAGTTCCCAAGACAGGTGTCATCAGAGAGTACTTAGACAGAAAACAACAACTCAACTTTAGCAGCTCATAAGTACTGAAAGGATTAAGATTTTTTATAGAAGTAGTTTACAAATCTGTTTAACTTTCTGGAGCCAGTTGATATATAAAAAAAAAGTTTTTTCCTGGATAACCCCTTTTAAAGATAGATACATCAATGCCTGCTAATATCATGGATTGTTTGATCCATCTGGCTAAAGTAGGAGACGATACTGGTAAATGAGGTTTACAGTATGAGATCAATAATTGAGAGGAAGATAAGTGTCTAAGAGATGAAGTCTTCTGTTTGTAAGACTTAAGACAACATACAACACATAATTTATCATTATGTGGAAAAGAAGGATAGAAGACTGAAAGATTAGTTTTAGTGCATCTGAAAATAGAAAACCGTACTCCGTTAGGAACATACTGTCTATGAGAGAGGTCAAGAGCTTTAACATCGGATATTCATTTAATCGAAATTAGACATAAAAGAGAAGTAAGCTTGAAAGAAAGGAATTTCAATAGAAGATTAACCTCCCATTCATAGGAGGTCTCTTAAGGCGAACACCTCTTAGAAGTTTACATATAAGAGGATTCTTACCAACCGGAAAGGAGTCTTTGGGAGAATGATAAAAAGAGATAGCAGATCTATATAAATTAATAGTACGGTAAGCTTTACTAGAATCAAAGGCAGTAGAGAGAAAGTTAAGAATATGAACTAAAGGTGCATGTAAGGGTTCTAGATCCCATTGTGAGCACCAACAAGTACAAAGTCCCCAGGCCGATCTATAAGCCGATTTGGTACCTGGATTTGAGAATGAGAAGGAAGAAGTCTCGGAATGTCTATCAACCACCATGGAGTGATCAGAATTATGATAGATTTGTTGATGAGAACATGTAGGAGGACCCTGGATATTAGGGAAAAGGGAGGGAAAGCATAAAGCGTTTCTGTGGGCCAAGTTGGACGAAAGACATCTATACCCGAGGATTCCGGGTCCGGACGCCAACTGAAGAAACAAGGTAATTGTTTGTTCAGTCGAGAAGCGAAGAGGTCTAGATGAAAGGGTCCCCATAGAGAAGAAATTTGTTAAAAACAATGGGGTCCAATTTCCAGTCGCTGAAATCGGGAGTTCCAATCCGCGACAGTATTGGACAAGCCTGGAAGATATTCCGCCTTCAGGATAATGTCTTGATTGAGACAAAAATGCCAAAGATCTTTTGTAATGTTGGCTAACAATCTGGACTTTGTACCACTTAGTCAGTTGTTATATTGAACCGCAGAAATGTTGTAAATCCGGAGAAGGACGCAACAATGAGAATGATGTGTCGTGAAGCTCTTTAGAGCGAAGAATCCCGCTAAGAGTTCTAGGCAGTTTATGTGGAGATTGGCTTCAGAAGGAGACCATTTTCCTCCTGTAGTTTGATGACCGCAACGGGCCCCCCATCTGATGAGGCTTGCATTGGATTCAATAGAAAAATCTTTTTTTTAATGGAAAATCGTCTTTCCGTTACAAGATTGAACGTTTTGCAGCCACCATAGAAGTTCTTCCTTCGCTTCCGGCGAATTGCGAATTTCGTCAGAATAAGCAAGACTCTCTGAGATGTTTGATTTTCAATCTCTGAAGTGGCCTTTAATGGAGAGGGGCTGGAAAAAATGGCTTGTATTGAAACCGAAAGGAGACCTTCAATCCATGCTATGGAGTGCAAAGAGATCAGATCTTTGTTGAGAATGAAGCAGATTTCTTTTCGTATGGTTTTTAGTCTTTTGGAAGGAAGACTCTTATAGCAGCATGGGTGTTCACCAAGAAGCCTAGGAATTCCAGTTCTTTGGAAGGAGATAGAATCGATTTCTCTTGATTTATTAGGAAACCTAGATCTTGGAGGAAGGAAAGAGTCCATTGAGTATGGAGAAGAAGAGAGGAAGATGGACACCTCGGGTGAATAAAGCAGCTACAACCGGTTTCAGCAATTTCGTGAAACACCACGGAGCTGAAGAAAGGCCAAATGGAAGGCATGGGAATTGCCATAGTTGATCTTGCCAGACAAATTGAAGAGAAGGCTGGGAAGAACGATGAATGGGAACTGTAAGATAAGCATCTTTCAAGTCTATCTTCACCAGCCAATTCTCTTCTAGTAACATGTCTTTCAAAAGATGGATACCTTCCATCTTGAAGTGACGGTATGTCACAAAATCGTCCAAAAGTCTCAGATTTATTACTGGCCAGTAATCACCATAATTTTTCTTTACAAGAAATAAATTGCTCAGGAAGCATTGTGTTTGGGAATGTACTGGAATTATGGCATTCTTTAAAAGAGCTTGGATTTCTGCATCTGAGTTTTTGGTCTGAAATAGAAAATTGAATTGGATGGGGAAGGCGATGTCGAGTAAGGATGGAAACAAAATCTGTTTGCTAGCCTTGGACTGTGTTCAGTATCCATAGATCTGAGGTTAACAATTCCCAATTTTGGAAAAAATATTGGAGTCTTCCCCCCCCCCCCCAGAGGTATGTGGAAAGAATGTTGGATGGATAGACTTACCTGGAGATGGTCTGGAACGAGTAAATCCGTGATGACTTCTCGATCTTCAAGGTCTGCCCCTGTAGGGAAAGAAAGGGGAGGGTTGTGTGGAATGTACAGGGAAGGATGATCTATCGGGATGTTGTATGGGGCCTCTTTGAGGTAGTCTGTATTGCATTGTCCGGCGGGAAAAGCGACCCCCCTTCCTCTTCCGGCCTTGCCAAAAACCTTAGTATTAAATACCTTTTTTTTTTTTTTTTTTCTTTTTAAATATAGAAGTCTGGGCTTTATCAATGGATATAAATAACCCCACATATTTAGATATGTCTTTTTAACCTGTTGGGGACGGAGGGCGTATGGATACGCCCTCGCGTCCAGGTACTTAAGGATGGAGGGCCTACCTGTACGCCCTCCGCATTTCCGACCACCACCATTCGCCGGCCGGTGATCTGACCGGGATGACTGCTGATATCTATCAGCAGGCATCCTGTGGCAATGCCATGTCGGCATTTGCGGCCAGCCGGGTCACTGGTGACCCGATCGCCTACAAAATAAGAATGATTGAAGCTGTCAGAGACCGCTCCGACCATCCTAAAGGATAGGAGCGAGGTGGCAGTGTTGCCACCCCCTCCTATCCCCTGCCATTGGTCGATCAGGCTGACGACCAATGGCAGTTGGGGGCGGGGGGGGGTTAGAGTTAATTTCCCCCGCTCTGCCCACCGATCGAAGTCCAGGCAAAGCGGCGGGGAACACGCGCGGCTAGGTGGGGAGCATGGCCGGCTTACCTGACCGGCGGAGGCGGCATCCTGGAGCAGCAGCGGCATAGACGGCAGCAGGAGGAGTGCGGCGTGGAGAAGGCTGCAGTGAAGATCGCGGTAAGTGATCTTCACTGTGGCCTTCTAAAAGCTGCAAAAAGCTGTCTGGGCATGCTGGGAGTTGTAGTTTTGCAGCATCTGAAGTGGCACAGTTTGGAGACCACTATACCATGGTCTCCAAACTGTAGCCCTCCAGATGTTGCAAAAGTACAATTCCCATAATGGCCAGACAGTCAGGGATGCTGGGCGCGTAGTTCTGCAATATCTGGCCCTTCAGATGTTGCAAAACTACAACTCCCAGCATGCCTGGACAGTCTGGGCATGCTTGGAGTTGTAGTTTTGCAACATCTGGAGGGCTACAGTTTGTAGACCACCGTATAGTGGTCCCCAAACTGTGCCACTTCAGCATCCCTGACTGTTTGGGCATGCTGGGAATTGTAGTTTTGCACCAGCTGTAGGCACACTGGTTGGGAAACACTGAGCTAGAGTCTGTTTCCTAACTCAGTGATTCCAACCCTTGCCTCAAGCTTTTGCAAAACTACAACTCCAGAATGCACTGACAGACCGTACATGCTGGGAGTTGTAGTTTTGCAACTGCTGGAGGCACACGGTTGGAATCACTGAGCTAGAGTCTATTTTCTAACTCAGTGGTTCCCCACCAGTTTGCCTACAGCTGTTGTAAAACTACAACTCCCATCATGTACGGTCTGCCAGTGCATTCTGGTAGTTGTCATTTTGCCACAGCTGAAGGTTTGGGGCGCCCCATCCCCCCCCCCCCCCCCCCCCCACGAGCGGGTTTACAGTGGGATTCCTTCTACAGGTTTGAGCTGCGGCAAATTTTCCACCGCAGCTCAAATTCCCAGCGGAAAACTTACTGTGAATGTACCCTAAAAACACTACACTAACAAATAAATAATAAAAAGTAAAACACTACACCCCCTTACACGTCCCCCCAACCCCAATAAAAATGAAAAACGTCTAATACGGCAGCGTTTCCTAAACGAAGCCTCCAGCTGTTGCAAAACCACAACTCCCAGTATTGCCGGACAGCCATAGACTGTCCTGGCAGGTTGGGAGTCTTGCAACAGCTGGAGGCACCCTGTTTGGGAAACACTACTGTAGGGTTTTGGTGGAGACAAGCCCTATCCTTGTAACCGGGTCCGCCCCTATTGCAAATTCCTTATTTAGGCCTCAAATGTGCATGGCGCTCTCTCACTTCAGAGCCCTGTCGTATTTCAAGGCAACAGTTTAGGGCCACATATGGGGTATTTCCGTACTCAGGAGAAATTGCGTTACAAATTTTGGGGAGATTTTTCTCCTTTTACCCCTTATGAAAAGGTAAAGTTGGGGGCTACACCAGCATGTTAGTGTAAAAAAATTAGGGGGTGTAGTTTCCAAAATGGGGTCACATGTGGGGGGGTCCACTGTTCTGGCACCAGGGGGGCTTTGTAAACGCACATGGCCCCTGACTTCCATTGCAACGAAATTCTCTCTCCAAAAGCCCAATGGCGCTCCTCCTCTTCTGAGCATTGTAGTTTGCCCGCAGAGCACTTTACATCCACATATCGGGTATTTCCATACTCAGAAGAAATGGGGTTAAAACATTTTGGGGGCTTTTTCTCCTTTTACCCCTTGTGATAATGAAAAATTTGGGGTAACACCAGCATTTTCTTGAATTTTTTATTTTTTTTTACGTCCCAATTTTAGAAAAGTTCGTCAATCAAAAGTTTGTGCGGTGTTAAGGCTCACTGTTTCCCTTGTTACATTCCTTAAGGGGTTGTAAGGATTCCTCCTTGGGGATTAGCTCCGGGATCGTCCTGGACACTGCCACGGGACACGTTTCCACTCAATAAACCCGCAGACAACGGTTATTCATGCAAGCCTGGCACCTTGCCAGCTTTATTTAGACAGGTTGCAGGTAAAACAAAACATAACTCAGGAACAAACCAAAGTCCTAGACCGTCTGGTCACTGACTACACATATCAGCATGCCTTGACTACTATCTGGTGAGCTACCCTCAGCCAGCATAAAACATGTGCCCCTGCAACCTGTTACTCACAGTTCACACCACTTCTTCACTTCTTGGACCTCTCACAGTTCGCTGTGTGTTTCCTCAACAGGGTCCGTGGGTCTCCCCCTACAGCGACATACTGTTACCCAGGGAGAGCCCCAACTATTGTTTCTTTTCACAGGGGCCACAGGGTCTAGTTTCCAAAATAGTATTCCATGTGTTTTTTTTTTTATTTTATTTTTTTATTGTTCTGGCATCATGGGGGCTTCCTAAATGCGGCATGCCCCCAAAAACCATTTCAGCAACATTTGCTTTCCAAAAGCCAAATGTGACTCCTTCTCTACGTCCTAACATGGGGTATTTCCATACTCAGAAGAGATGGGGTTACAAATTTTGTCGGGCATTTTCTCCCATTACCCATTGTAAAAATGGTAAATTTGGGGGGGGAAAAAACTGCACTTAAGAGAATTTTTCTTTTTTTTTTTTCATTTACACATCCGACTTTAACGAAAAGTCGTCAAACACCTGTGGGGTGTTAATAGTATGCCATGTGTTTTTTTCTTTTCTTGCTGTTCTGGCACCATAAGGGCTTCCTAAATGTGACATGCCCCTCAAAAACCATTTCAGAAAAACTCACTCTCCAAAATCCCATTGTTGCTCCCTCCCTTCTGATCCCTCTACTGCGCTAGCCGAGCACTTCACATACACATGAGGTATTTCCTTACTCGAGAGAAATTTGGTTACAAATTTTGGGGGGCTTTTTCTCCTATTACCCCTTGTAAAAATTCAAAAACTAGGTCTACAAGAACATGCGATTTGTAAAAAATGAAGATTTTGAATTTTCTCCTGCACTTTGCTTCTATTCCTGTGAAACACCTAAAGGGTTTACAAACTTTCTGATTGTCATTTTGAATACTTTGAGGGGTGCAGTTTTTATAATGGGGTCATTTGTGGGGTATTTCTAATATGAAGGCCCTTCAAATCCACTTCAAAACTGAACAGGTCCCTGAAAAATTCCGATTTTGAAAATTTTGTGAAAATTTTGAAAATTGCTGCTGAACTTTGAAGCCCTCTGATGTCTTTCAAAAGTAAAAACATGTTGACTTTATAATGCAAACATAAAGTGGACATATTGTATATGTAAATCAATATATGATTTATTTGGAATGTCTATTTTCCTTACAAGCAGAGAGCTTCAAAATTAGAAAAAATGCAAAATTTTCAATTTTTTCAAAAAATTTGGGAATTTTTCACCAAGAAATGATGCAAGTATCTACAAAAATTTACCACTAACATAAAGTAGAATATGTCACGAAAAAACTATCTTGGAATCAGAATGAAAAGTAAAAGCATCCCAGAGTTATTAATGCTTAAATTGACAGTGGTCAGAATTGCAAAAAATGCTCCCGTCCTTAGGGTTTTAATGGGCTCTGTCCCCAAGGGGTTAAAAAGTTTTTGCCAAATAAAAGGCCATCTGTGGGAGTAGAGGACACGTTGACAGCTAAATGGCTCAATTGTGAGTCCATTTTCATTAAAATTGTGCGGCGTCTTTCTGCACACATAGCCACATTGGCATTGCCAAAGAGGCACATAGCCCGTTGTGCCCATCCTTTGAGGACTTCCACGTCCACTGGGGTACCAGTAGAAATGGACTCCTCTGTCGGGTCAAGGATTTTCGTAAGTGGGCCGAGGACATTAAAAAATGTGTCCAGACAAGACCAAAATGAGCGGTCTAAACCCTTTTTAGGGTGTTTTCCTGATTTCAACACATATCGAGCCAGGATCGCATCAATATCTGGAGTCATGGCCGCATTGAGGGGTAATGATGGTCTTGGCCATTCAGCCCGTAACTTATTGCTTTTGTCAAGCAACTTGCGGATCAAAAAACGTATATATTTGAGCACTTGGGGTTGTGGGATCCATTCCCCAGACCTGTGATGGGTCAAAATAAGGGACCCCACTCCAGTCAAGTATAATTTCATCAGGTTTTTAACCTCAGGTAAATTAGGTTCACCCTCATCAGAAGAAGCTGTATAAAATTCTTCAGCTTGTTCAGATACCTCTGATTCAGAGGAAGAATAATCACTGGAGGATTCTCGGTATGAGTCAGGCTTGACTCATTTAGAGGCCTTGTTAACCCGTTTTTGCACTTCCTCACTGGCGAAGGGTCTGGAGTGTATATCATCCACACCAGTCATATTGCTACAACCTGGGGTGTAGTGTTCAGAAGAAACATGACCTGCTCCCTTGCAGACTTTTTATAATTATGGGAGAATCGGTCGGTTGGACTTAGATGCCTCTTTTTGGCCAAGCATTTACGGCATTTTGAAGATTTTTCTGTCATCAGCTGACCTAAAAATTTCAGATTGAGGGGAACATATAATTGGATGTCTATGAGTAGCTGACTGATTTAAAGCAGAAGATACGGTTTTAGAAATTGTCTCCTGCATAGTCAGCATTGCTGACTGAACAGCAGCAGAAACAGAATCATTTACCATTATCTGTATTTTGTCACCTGTAATAGATTCTAATTTTTTCTCAGAATATATCACTGGAGTGGACATATTAGGAGAGGAGTATAGATATATGGTGAAGAAATATATATATGGATTATGGTAAAGTGTTACTGTGAACAGTATGGAATTAATTCATTAATATATGAGGGAGAATAGATATAAGTATATAGGGAGGGGGGGGGCAATAAATAGATAATTTATATAGATGAAGTCAATTTATTGATGTAGATGATAAAAAGGATAGGTATTCAAAAATAAAATATATATACCTAAATCCGCCAGATGATGGCGCTATAACACCAGGCAAGGCAGTGAAAGCTGACACAAGCCGGGTGGAGGAGCTGGGGACTGGAACTATGACAAGATGAATGGAGCTGAGTGAAACACACTGTGGGGGACAAGGACGCGGTGAGGCGAATGAAGAGTACAGGTGAACATGAGGTGAATACCTCAGAGGTAAGATCACGTGACAGGGAAGAGCGACGTGAAACTGAGAAGAAAAAAGCTACTGCGCAATACAGCGCGAGCAGGGGGATACGTGACCGCCCGTTATGCCGGATTAGATGCACAGAAAAAAAGGCGGGGGGGGGGGGGGGAGGGGTGATAAGGGATATGAAATGAGGAAAAATTCGCCAATTGATAAATAATATAGAAATATTAAGAAAGCAGGATGAGAGAGATAATGAAATCAATAGAGGGTGTGAGAAAAGGGGGAAAATATGCAATAAATATATATTTGAAATGATGAGAAATAAATAAATAATAGTAAATAATGAACAATAATGGGGAATTAAATGAAAGATAAGAAGATGAGTAATAGAAAAATAAGATATGGAAAATAAATAAGGAAGAAAAAATATATATATATCTATATAAGGAAATATACAAATAAAGTGGAATTACCAGATGAAAAAATGATTTATGTATTATAAATTGAATAAAGTAAATAAATAAAATCGTGAAACAATTACCGTATATAAAAATATATAGTTAATGTAAATATTAATGAAGTACTTATCCTCTGACAGTAACAAAGAAAGAGGAATATTCTGGGACATCAACTGCTTATATTAACTATGTCCTATTCCTATTGGTTATGATATCATAGCACAACAAGTTTTTTCTTCTCATACTCTAAATTCTGTTAACCAGTTTTTTTGCTACGATTAGTAAAGAAAGAGTGCAAAATGCAATAATGTGAAGTCTCCGGTCTTTCAATAAAATTCTCTTTTTACATTGCAAAATAATAATACTGTTTGCTATTAGTAACCAGGACATATTTTGGTGTTTGTATTTTTTTTCTCTTTTTTGACTTTCAACTTTGAGCAAAATGGTCATCTTTAAATTCTTATTTTAACCCTCTAGCCCTGTGATCAGCCCCCTTTTCCTCATCATCAGGGCCCCCCTCATTGCCCTCCATGGAATAATAGCCACGAAGGCATGTGGAGTGACAGAGATCCAAACTGGAACAATGAACCTGAACCAGCATGGAACAATCAGAGAGAACCTCAATGGAACAATCAGTTTGATGCTCCTTGGAGTAACCAACATGATCAACCACCATGGGGGGGTGGTGGTGGTGGTGGTGCTCAAAGAGACCCTCATTTTCGCATGCAGCATCCTCCACATTTTCGGGGGCCATTTCCCCCTCATCAACAGCATCCACCACAGTTCAATCAGCCACCTCATCCTCATAATTTCAACAGATTTCCACCACGTTTTATGCAGGATGATTTCCCCCCACGCCATCCATTCGAGAGACCACCCTTCCCTCATCGTTTTGATTACCCTCAAGGAGATTTTCCTTCAGGTAATAGACTGCATACTGTACTGTTTATAGCAATTTCTTTCCTAAGTTGTACACTGTTGGAGAGGCTTTGGATATGTATGATGACCATAGTCTGTTAGCACATTTTCATAAAATGAGCTGACTTGTTGATTATGGAAACAAATCTAATAGATGTGTGTTAACAGATGGGGCTTCTCATGAGTTCTAAAAATCAAAATTTTCACTAGATTGCAAGCATCATGTAGGCAGTGCTAAGCTGCTTAAAGGGGTACTCCGCCCCTAGACATCTTATCCCCTATCCAAAGGATAGGGGAAAAGATGTCAGATCGCCGCGGTCCCGCTGCTGGGGATCCCCGCTGCGGCACCGCGCTCTCATTACAGCACAGAGCGAGTTCGCTCTGCACGTAATGACGGGCAGTACATGGGCCGGAGCATTGTTACGTCACTGCTCCGCCCCTCGTGACATCATGGCCTGCCCTTTTCAATACAAGTCTATGGGAGGGGGCGTGGCGGTCGTCATGCCCCCTCCCATAGACTTGCATTAAGGGGACGGGCCGTGATGTCATGAGGGGCGGAGCCATGACATCACACTGCTCCGTCCCCCGTACCGCCCGTCATTACGCACAGAGCGAACTCGCTCTGTGCTGTAATGAGAGCGGGGTTCCGCAGCGGGGATCCCAGGGCTCCCCAGCAGCGGGACCGCGGCGATCTGACATCTTATCCCCTATCCTTTGGATAGGGGATAAGATGTCTAGGGGCGGAGTACCCCTTTTATTTTTTTTAAATCAACTGGTGCCAGAAAGTTAAACAGGTTTGTAAATGACTTCTATTTAAAAATCTCAATCCTTCCAGTACTTATCAGTACCTGATACTACATAGGAAGTTCTTTACTTTTTGAATATCTTTTCTGTCTGACCACAGTGCTCTCTGCTGACGCCTCTGTCCATGTCAGGAACTGTCCATAGCAGTATAGGTTTGCTATGGGGATTTGCTCCTGCTATGGACAGAGGTGTCAGCAGAGAGCACTGTGGTCAGACAGAAAATAACTATACAACTTCCTCTGTAGTATACAGCAGCTGAGAAGTACTTGAAGTATTAAGATTTTTAAATAGAAGTAATTTACAAATCTGTTTAACTTTCTGGAGCCAGTTGATTTTAATTTTTTTTTCCACCAGAGTTTCCCTTTTAAGTGCTGCAGAATCACATCCCTCACTCTCCTGCTCGAGTGAGGTACAGGGCTCAGTGCTGTAAGTTGAGCCCTATATAGGAGTCCAACAGAAGAGGGTGGGGAGCAAGGAAGAGTGCAATGCTACAGCACTTAGACAGCTCAGCTCTGCCTACTCAGTGCTTGCACCTAGCTGAAACATGGGAGATTATAATTGATGAAAAACCCATCTGTTTATGTAAAGGGGATGTTTCATTTGGTTTCAAAATGTACTATTTTAACAGGACTTAATAGAGTGGTCTACTGCACTAATAAATGAATGGGACCTGCTGCTGTACACTTTGGTATATGTAGACATCCCTGTGATGTACTGCATAAACACATTGTGACCCCAGCCTTGTAGTGTTAAAATATAAGAATCCTTTAGTTGTTAAACTGAACACTAAATACAATAATCTGGCAAGGGTTTTTTTAGTCTGATTTTAAATGTTGAGATGTTTAACAGCTATATTACTTGCATATTTTCTCATAAATCTGTGCAGAAATGAACCTCTGATATTATATTTTAATGCTGTTTTGTGAACATATTTAGAGATGGGACCTCCACACCATCACCAAGGTCATAGGATGCCACATCCAGGCATGAATGAACATCCTCCATGGGGAGGTCCTCAACACCAAGATTTTGGCCCCCCTCCACATGGTTTTAATGGGCAGCCTCCACACATACGTAGACAGGGACCTCCACATGTCAACCATGATGACCCAAGCCTTGTTCCAAATGTTCCCTATTTTGATCTCCCAGCAGGACTTATGGCTCCATTGGTCAAGGTAAATTCCTTTTGGCTCATACAGTCATCAGCATTATTGTAGCTGATATTCAGTGCAATAAGTCTCTTCTACCCTGTTTATATCACTTCTTTCAGCTGGAAGATCATGAGTACAAACCTCTTGACCCCAAGGATATCCGTCTCCCTCCTCCAATGCCCCCAAGTGAAAGACTTTTGGCTGCGGTTGAAGCTTTTTATAGCCCTCCTTCACATGACAGACCTCGTAACAGGTTAGTTTTACTTCTTAGCAGATATAGGTGGAGGTTTATCAAGACCAGTGCTAAGGAAAAGTCGACCAGTTGCCCTTAGCAACCAATCAGATTGCTGCTTTTATTTTTCAGAGGCCGTCTCAAAAATGAAAGAAGCAATCTGATTGGTTGCTATGGGCAATTGATCGGCTTTTCCTATGCACAAGTTTTGATGAATCCCCCCCCCCCTCCCCATAGTTTTTAAAGGAAATCTGTCATCAGAATCACCCGCACTAAACCTGTTACACAGGCTTGTAGTGCGGGTGATCCTGATTAAAACGCTTTTTACGTGGTTAAAAATGGTTCAGCGCTTCTTCAGATATCCATATTTTTAGTTTTCTGTTATTCCCTGGCTTGGGACTCAGTGGGAGGTGTTATCATCTGGGACTCGGCCACACGTCATTCTAGCTGGGCGGAGCTGCCGCCCGGCTCATGAATATTCATGAACTTATCCTCGTGGTCTAACTCCTTTTTCTAGGTCTGGTGCATGAGGATAAGGTCATGAATATTCATGAGCCGGGCGGCAGCTCCACCCAGCTAGAATGACGTGTGGCCGAGTCCGAGATGATAACACCTCCCACTGAGTCCCAAGCCAGGGAATAACAGAAAACTAAAAATAAAGATATCTGAAGAAGCGCTGAACTATTTTTAACCAGGTAAGAAGCGTTTTAATCAGGATCACCCGCTCTACAAGCCTGTGTAACAGGTTTAGTGCGGGTGATTCTGATGACCGATTTCCTTTAAGACATCAGATAATGTATGTTTCTCATTTTAACTGTGATTGCTGAAATTTCCATTTTGGCTTCAGGAAACATCAGAGTAATTAACCAGAAAGTATGCTTTGATAGATATAGAATAGTGTTATTGATGCTTGACGCTGGGTCATAGATAGCAATGTTTAACATATAATAAAACTATCCAGAATTTACTTTCTAGGTATCCAGGTGCATGCCAGGGTTAAGCATATATAAGTTGCTCCTACAAAGATTAATGGCAGTCTATAAGGAATTAATTACTACCCCCTACAGATGATGTAGCCTGTTTTAGTCATTTTAGCCCCCTTTCACACTGCCGTTATTTCCCAGCAATAACTGCGGTCTAAAAGTCATTCATTTATTTTTTTCCTGCAGTTTGACGGCCGTCATCTTGACCGGTCGTATTGGGCATTAACTGGTCACGATGGACCCCATTATAGTCAATGGGGTCCATCGGGCGCTGTTATTTTCAGAGATAATAGTGGGAGAAAAAGACGGTGCAAGCACTATTTTTCTCCCGCTATTCGCAACCCGAAAACAATAGGCTTCACACTGCCGGAGACAAACGGCAGTGTGAATGTAGCCTCAGATGTGAAGTCCTGAACAGCCATTTGTGCTGAGCAGCCATTTGCAGCAGAGTGCACAGTGTACAACCCTCAGGTCATAGTAAGTAGAGAAGAAGCTGCCTCTATACCACAAGCTTTATTACAAGGATAGTTACCAGGGATTTGGAATGGATTTGCTGGAAGAGGGTAAATTAGAACAAATTCAAGAGGTGATCACGTGATCATGCATCCATTCATCCTACAATATTGTTTGGCTGTGGCGCCGAGGGAGATCAAGACGTGTTTACAATAAATAGGTTTATGACAAGTGAAAGAGAGTTAGAAATGGTAGAAAAACTTTTTAGTAGCAGGAGGAGGCTTAGGCTATGTTCACTCAATGAAATGTCCGTGCTGAATTCTGCACAGAGATTCCATCATATGATTTCAATGGGTCTCTGCTGCACTGTTCACATGGCTGAATTTCCACACCAGATGATGTTTCTGGGGTGGAAATTCGGATTCCATCATCCGCAGAAAGAATAGACATGTCTGTTACCTCTGCGAAGTCCGTGCGGAAATGCATTGCAGTTTATGAGACGGTGCATTTCTGAGCAATCCTAGCACAGGTATGTTCTGCTGGCACTCTGCTGTTCACCATGTGAACATAGCCTTATAGTCAGAAAATTAGTTATTAAACAATGTAGCAGCATTGGCCTGAGATACATAAAGGTGAATGGGCTGTAAGTGATTGAATTTAACAATTGAGCCAGTCAATGTATAGTGATGCTTGCAGCCTTGTGGCTATTGAGTGTAAAACACTTTTGACAAAACCATCAGGAGTGCAGCTGAAGATTGTCTGATACTCTCTGAAAAGCCAAAAAGTAAGAGTCACTCTTTTTTCTTTGTAAACATTTATATTTCATATATGAAAATGACAGATTATCTACCTCTTATATACCTATTTATTGTCTTCTTTTTCTTCAGTGAAGGATGGGAGCAAAATGGACTTTATGAGTTCTTCAGAGCAAAAATGAGAGCCCGTCGGCGGAAAGGCCAGGACAAAAGGAGCAGGTATCAACAACCTCTTGTTTAGTTATACTTTAACTTAACATACAGATGTCTGTAATTCAGAAAATCAGGCCATTTCTATGCTTTTAAAGAACAAAAATATTACAGGACCTTAACGCTTTATTACTACTTAGAATGACAACCTCTGATGACTGTTCCTCTTTTAAAGGAAAACGTTAAATGCTGCAACCCTTAAAAACCAACCACACTACTTTTTTAAACTTTTAATATATCGTTCCTTATGTAATTATAAGACACTGTGCTATTTACTTGCTGTTCTCAACCTTCATAATGTGATTGAAAAAATGGCCACTAGGTGACATTGTTCTGTTCCCTGCTTCAAGTCAAAAAGTTAGTTTGGTCTACTCCCGACCTGGCAGGAGACCAAACTCAGGAAGTGTAACATAGTACTGGTGCCCAGTACTGTACACAGTATTCTGTGTGTGGTCTGACTAGTGATTTGTACAGCGGTAGAATTATTTCCTTGTCGTGGGCATCTTTGCCCCTATTGATGCACCCCATGATTTTATTTGCCTTGGCAGCAGCTGCCCGACACTGGTCACTACAGCTAAATTTACTGTTAACTAAGACTCCTAAGTCTTTTTCCCTGTCAGTCGTCCCAAGTGTTCTCCCATTTAATACATAATCCCAGCCTGGATTTTTCCTCCCCATGCGCATTACCTTACATTTATCAATGTTGAACCTCATGTGCCACCTCCCAGCCCAAACCTTCAACCTATTCAGATCCATTTGTAACAGTGCCCTGTCCTCAATAGTGTTTACCGCTTTACAGAGTTTAGTATCATCTGCAAAGATTGCTACTTTACTGTTCAACCAATCTACAAGGTCATTAATAAATATATTAAATGGAACATGATGCAAGACTGAACCCTGTGGTACCCCACTAGTAACAGTCACCCAATCAGAATAAGTACCATTAATAACCACCCTCTGTTTCCTATCACTGAGCCAGTTACCCACTTACACACATTCTCCCCTAGCCCAATCCCTCTCATTTTATGCACCAACTTTTTATGTGGCGCCGTATCAAATGCTTTGGAAGAATCCAGGTATACAACATCCAGCGATTCCCCCTGGTCCAGTCTGGAGTTCACCTCCTCATAAAAGCTGATCAGGTTAGTTTGACAGGACCGATCCCTCATAAAGCCATGCTGATATGGAGTCATACATTTATTTTTATCAAAATACTCCAAAATAGCATCTCTTAGAAAACCCTCAAACAATTTACATACAACAGAGGTTACACTAACAGGTCTGTAATTCCCGGGGTCACCTTTTGTCCCCTTTTTAAATATTGGCACCACATTTACCATGCGCCAGTCCTGGGGAACACTCCCTGTCACTATAGATTCCCTGAATATTAAAAATAGGGGTCTGTCTATTACATTACTTAATTCCTTTAGAACACGGGGATGAATGCCATCTGGACCTGGTGATTTGTCTATTTTGATTTTTTGTAGGCGGCACTGTACTTCTTCCTGGGTTAGACAAGTGACCTGTACTGGGGAGGTTACCTTATCTCGCTGTGTTTCACCTGGCATTTCATTTTCCTCAGTGAATACAGCGGAGAATAATTTTTTAAATATATTTGTTTTTTTCTGTTCCCCGTTCATAATTTCTTCTTTATCGTTTTTTAAAGGGCGAATACTTTCATTTTTAACCTTTTTGCTATTTATATAGTTTAAGAACATTTTGGGGTTAGTTTTACTCTTTGGCAATGAGTCTTTCTGTCTCTATTTTTGCAGCTTTTATCTGTTTTTTTTAATTTTTACATATTTTACATTTTTCTCTATAGCTTTTTAATGCTTCTTCACTGCCGCCCTGTTTTAGTAGTTTAACCCCTTAAGGACTGAGCCCTTTTTCACCTTAAGCATGCAGCCCTTTTTTGCAATTATGACCACTGTCACTTTAAGCATTAATAACTCTGGGATGCTTTTACCGATTGTTTTGATTCCGAGATAGTTTTTTCGTGACATATTCAACTTTAACACAGAGGTAAATTTTCGTTGTTACTTGCATCCTTTCTTGGTGAAAAATCCCCAAATTTCATGAAAATTTTGCATTTTTCTAACTTTGAAACTCTCAGCTTGTAAGGAAAATGGATATTTCAAATAAATTATATATTGATTCACAAATACAATATGTCTACTTTATATTTGCATCATAAAGTTGACATGTTTTTACTTTTGGAAGACTTCAGAGGGCTTCAAAGTTCACCAGCAATTTTCCAATTTTTCACAAAACTTTCAAAATCGGAATTTTCCAGGGACCAGTTCAGTTTTGAAGCGGATTTGAGGGGTCTTCATAATAGAAATACCCCATTATAAAAAAAAAAACTGCCCGATTGACCCGGAATAGCGGAAATCGCATGTCTGAATTGACACGCGATTTCCCACGATCGCAGACATGGGGGGGGTCTCAGGACCCCCCTGGGCGATATTCCGGGATGGCTGCTGATAGATATCAGCAGTCATCCTGTTCCAATCACCGTATCCAGAGACACGGTGATCCAGGAAAGCTGCGCCGTAAATGTACGGCGCTGTGCACTAAGTACTACTTAGCAGCGCCGTACATTTATGGCGCTCGTCCTTAAGGGGTTAAGGACACTCCACCTACCTCTTACTTTGTCATTGGTGCCAGTATGTACCATGACTTCTGGGTTCTATTCAGCCTCACCCATTAACCTGTCAACCCGATCCGCGATGTGCCGAACTTGAGCTCCAGGAAGACAACACACTATTCGGCAATCCCGGTCTTTGTGACAGATCGCCCTTTCCCCCTAATAATTCAGTCCCTCACTACCAGTACCTGTCTGGCCTGCCCTGCACTCCTCCCTCCCTCCTTACTGGAGCAGACACCCCCCTGGTGGTCAAAGTCTTGCTGCAGTACTGCTAGCTCTGAAATGGCATCCCCCTCATCTGTCAACCAGGCAAACTTGTTGGGGTGTGCCAGATCAGGACTAGCCTCCCTGACACTTTTCCCTCTACCCCGTTTTCTAACTGTAACCCAGCTGACTGCCTGACTGTCCTGGACCTCCATCCCACTATCCTCCCCCACCTCTACCCCAGAGAGTACTTGCTCAGTGAGCGGGAGACTCCTCTCCAAGTTGTCAATGCGTCTCAATGTTGCCAGTTGCTCCTCTAGATCCAGGATCTGGGCTTCCAAATGAACAACTCGCACACATCTCACAACAATATGCACCCTCAAACTGTTGTTCAAGGATTGCATACATTGTGCAAGATGCACACTGGACTGCCTTTTCCAACATGGAAGCCATACTAGATGTGGGGATTGCAAAAATTTATAGTTAAAAAAAAAACAATCAAATATTTAAAGTAAACTCCCTGAAATTAAAGTCCCTTAATTTTAAGTCCCTCTCACTAATATACTTGTATACTTCACACTATTGTATACAGACACGCAATCACTAGCTCAGACAATCGCTTAGAATACTTTCTTTTATAGTTACCAGACACCACCTCTCTCTTCCACCACCTCTTTTCCACTGCCTGGAAGTGAATGCGTGTGGGGCACAGCTCTCACAGGCTTCAGTGACGTTGCACTTGCTGGGAAATGCCCACTTTCTCCTGATGGGAGCTCACACAATGTGAGCAAGGGGATAGGTATGATACAGAGCTTTTTAAGGCTCATAACTTTTTTTCAAGGGCAGGAGGGGTGTTAGGCAACATAATCTGAGTTGGTTTAGGAAATATGGTTTGATGACAGGTACTCTTTTTAAAGGGGTATTCCAGGAAAAAAAAATGTTTTAGATCAACTGGCTCCAGAAAGTTACAGATTTGTAAATAACTTCTGTTAAAAAAAATCTTAATCCTTCCAATAATTATCAGCTGCTGAAGTTGAGTTGTTCTTTTCTGTCTGGCAACAGTGCTCTCTGCTGACATCTCTGCTTGTCTCAGGAACTGCACAGAGTAGAAGAGGTTTGCTATGGGGATTTGCTTCTTCTCTGGACAGTTCCCGAGACAGGTGTCATCAGAGAGCACTTAGACAGAAAAGAACAACTCAACTTTAGCAGCTCATAAGTACTGAAAGGATTAAGATTTTTTAATAGAAGTAATTTACAAATCTGTTTAACTTTCTGGAGCCAGTTGAGATATATAAAATTTTATATATATCCTGGATATTCCTTTTAGGTGCGCAATGACTGCTGGTACCTTTTGATTTTGCTTGTCCATGCAGTGAAAATGGTAAAAAGCATGTTTATTACCTCTTGCTAAACGGTATAAGAGAAACAGTGCCAAGCCCTGTAAAGCCGCTGGCTGGTTTGCTTACATGTTGAGTAACAACAGTCAAGTCTTGACTTAAAGCTGAGCCCTGACAGGAAATTTTATGCATGGGACATGAGCATTGATGTAGGCGCACGTGCAATAAGTTATCCGAGAGTTGTCACCGTTTAGAGAGAGACACTATGCGCCTGCACCGCAATATACTCTGAGAAGTCGCACTACTCTGAGAGTTCTCTGATGACCATATTGTCTGTTGCATTGTATGCACAGCAAGAGTCTCCGAACGGTGACAGCTCTGGGATAACTTGCCAACAAGCTGAGCCCTTGCCACTCAACATGGGATAGGCAGGAGAGGGGAAGTAAAGTGTGCCAGCAAGCTGTGTTTCATTGCTTGGCACCACCGCTCCGACTAAGTTATTTCTACAGAAAAAATTTGATTTTTAATGTGGTCACTGCATGGATAAGCAAAATAAAGACAGCAGTCTTAGTGCATTTAATGCTGTATTATAGTGTATGGTTTGTGAGGTTTACAGCAGGTGACAAACTCCCATTTCAAGTTCATATATCTTGTCTGTATGCAGCTTTGTGCCATTGCCTTCTCCCTGAAACAGTCAACACAAATTGGCCTGTCCTGAAGCTATTATTTATTGTAATGGGAGCTTCAGAGTGGGATTCTTGAGAAACTAATCGAAATGCCACCTTTTTCCTGTTGTTCACTGTTTCCCATTAAAGTCAATGGGAGATAACTTTCTTCTCTTTTTTTTTTTAAAGCAAATTTGCACATACCAGAAACCATACAGTTAATGCCTGTGGAACCTGCCCTTAAAGTTACTTTGCTTTACAAGTCTAAGGGTCTATTCACACATGAGGAATTTCCACTTGCGGAATTCCGCCTCAAATGAAAGCCCAATAGACTTTTATGGGATTCCACATTTCTGAATTTCTGCATGCGGAATTTCCACACCAATTCTACACCAATTCCACACAAAATCCGCACAAGCCAGAAACCAGCCAAGGAAGGGGAAGTGGAATTGGTGCGGAAATGTGAATAGAAGTGTGAAACGTGAATAGAAGTGTGAATAGACCCTTATACTGATTCCAATAATTTACTTTGTGGTCAAGGCTACCACGTGACTGGCTGAACTTTCCAGACTCATACACTTAGGACCAACATCGCCAGAGACCCCTAAAAATGAAACTTGTTAATAACCTTAACAAGAATTAAAGCAGACATATACTAAAATAGCGGTTGAACTGTGCCCAAAACCGTGACCAAGGGTCCGCCTTTAGAGGGCATCCCGTATAATAAGTGAAAAGAAAAAAGGGAAGTGAGGGTGGGTTTTGCCAAACGCACCGTACGCCCTGAGGGACGTGTGGAGTGCATTTAAATATCCCACACCCCTCCCACAAATACAGCCTGATAGGCTTAACACTTGTGGTCAGGACTTCCACGTGACTGGCTGAATTTAGCTGACTCATACACTTACGACCGACATCACCAGAGACCCCCTAAAAATGAAACCTGTTAATAAAACCTTAACAAGAATTAAAGGTAAAGAATTATACTAAAATAGTGGTTGAACTGTGCCCAAAACCACAACTGAGGGTCCGCCTTTAGAGGGCAAAAAACATTAAAGCCATGCAGGTGAGAAAAAGGAAATTTATTTAAATCAACGTACCAAATAAGTGAATAAATCAGCCATTTCTTTAGACTGATTAGGTATATACACGGAATAGCAGCCTTATTTTCACCTGCCTAATTTTTGGATAATATGGGGCAGCACCTTATGACGTGAGGTGGCAGATGCGGCCCCAATATGAAAGGAAGCATATGAAGAAACGTAGAATGTGTTGGCAGATAAGAACCATTTAACCCTTCTAGGCTGCCCAATAATCTGAATCCTATCAATAGTCCCTGGCCCTATCTTACTTGAAGGATAGCCTCATGCCTATCCCTATATTTTATGAAGGATAGCCTTATGCTTATCCCATGCATGTTTAACGTCGCTCGTCATTGCGTCTCGCAGCGCATAGCAACGACGCAGGGGACGCCACACCGGAGGACAGAAGCAGCGCGGACCCGACCGCGGTAACAGGTAATTATACAACTGGGGATGGGGGAGGCAACGGGGCAGCGGCGCCGGCAATGGGTGCCGCTGCCCCTTCTTTCCCCCTGTCTGTCGGCGCCGCTGCCCCATTGCCGGCGCTGCTTCTCTCCCCCTGGCTATCGGCGCCTAGACCCCAGGACAGGCAGGGGCAGAGAAGCCGGCAGCGACGGCAGGTCTCTGCACCTGCAAAAGCCGCTGCAGTTTATTGATTTAAAGCGCCGCTTTAAATCATTGAACTGCAGCGGCTTATTGGCGTATAACACGCAGATAGACTTTAGGCAAAAAATTTTAGCCTAAAAAATGTGTGTTATACGCCGATAAATACGGTATTTGTCTTCACTTTAGACAGCAAACGTAGAACCTCTTCCTCTGTAAATACATGCATCAAATGATTCATTAGTCTTTCTCCCTAATGGGGGTCCCTTTTTCTTCTGTAAAAACTGAACAGAAGTATTAAGGCAGTCGGCTAGCCCTTTATTCTCTTCTACATAACTTCCTTCCTTTTTGTTTTTAATTTTAGTTATTCCTTGTTTTAATTTCCTTTTTTCATTTATATATCTGAAGAATGTCTTATCCCCTTTTTTCACAGACTGAGCTAGTTTTTCTTCTGCCTATGCTTTAGAAGTTCTTATAGCTTGCTTGGCCTCTTTCTGCCTAATCTTGTAGATTTCCCTATCTTCATTGCTCTGGGTTGTTTTATAATTACTAAATGCTAGCTTTTAGTTTTTACATACCCAAAAACCTTAGTATCTAATACATCAGCCAAAGTTCTGAACATATACCCTTAAATAGGTTATCGTGAAAAGATCTTAGGAGAGCTATGTTAGAGCATGCCCTTCAGGGCTGACTTGACAACTTGAAAAGACAGAATTTAAGGTCTCTCCAGAAAAGACAAGGAAATGTAATGGTGGAGCCCAGATAGATATGTTTTAACAGTATTGTGAGATAGGTGTAATGATGAATGGCAAAAACCAATGAACGATAGGATAATGCTGATGTCTAAAGAAAATGGAATCTTGTGTAACTGAAGATAGGACCTGAAAGTTGAGATAGTAGTGTCATATGCCCTCATAGTATTGGGTGCTAGTGAATCCCTGATGAGACCGTTGGCAACTTGCATATAATGATTCAGTCCATCAATAACTCGTGCAGAGGAGGTGCCGGAGTGGCAACAGGGTCCACGTGGGGCATAACCTGCATAAAAAGATAATTAGCCCTAGACAGCACATCAGCCAATTAAATTTACTATGCCATGCTATACTATGCCAGCATCACAAACATTGCCCATAATTCTGTGTGTGAAATAACTTAAATGTATTTTGCTATGTCTCTCTGTAAATTAAGTTATTGTTGTTTTTTTAAGGCCATCAAGATCCAACAGTCGATCAAAAAGTCGCGGGCGGTCCTCTTCACGTTCTAACTCCAGATCTTCAAAGTCCTCCCGATCATACTCTAGGTCTCGGTCAAGATCTCGATCTAGATCACGGTCTTATTCTCGATCAAGATCAAGGTTAGGCAACTGATATTTAGCTTTTAACAATTATGTTTAAATATACCTATATGTTTATAAACATGTGTAATGTAATTATACAAATGGATCAATAATTTTTTTTTTCTTTTTTAAGGAGCAGGAGCCGGTCTAGGTCATCTCGAAGTCGCTCAAGGTCTCGATCTAGATCAAAATCATTCTCACCTGGAAAACGGAGATCTCGGTCTCGCAGTGCAACTCCACCGTAAGTATTTATAAAACTGGTACAGGGAATTAAATTTGCAGCATCAAAAAGGCAGCATTCTTTTAGAATCTAACCTTAACAAATAAGTAATATTGTGCTTTTAGTTAACTATACATTGAGCTATATGTGATAAATACGATAAAAATAAATTTGTTCCTGACTTTCCTGTGTGTGTAGTGGCAGTTTTATTTCTAGGATTGTGTAAATGGCAAATTACTATCAGAACTACATGATAATCTTTTGTACTTTTTGTAGTTCTTCTTCAGGCTTGGGCTCAGGCCCTGGAGGAAGTGTGCCCAATGTGCGCCTAGGAGAGGAGAACAAGGGCCATCAGATGCTAGTAAAAATGGGTAAGACCTTTATATGCTTGATAACGGCATGTTTATATGCATAAGGGATACCTGTGATGGACAGAGAAATCGCATTTCAAACCCTGCCTAAAATAAATGGATATTTCTGTAGTCAACTGTATTGTTTACTTTATTTGCCCCAATGTATCTACAATAAGAAAAATGACTTCCCACAATCCTCTGTTTTTTTGTTTTTTTTTCCCCCTCGCCCAGTTCTTGTCAAGCTTGTTCATTGAATCTAGCACCCTTGTCAATTCCTTCCTGCTGCTTAGTGCAAAGCAAGGTAGCATGACTCCTGGAGAATATTCTGAATCTGAAAATCATTTAGGGGCACAGGCAGTCCTTAAAAGTGTACCTATCATTTGGAAAAACCTTTTCTATAATGTACATAACATATGTATATTTGTAATTTTATATTGTTAAAAAATGTGTACATTTTTGGGTGAGGACAGGCGGGGCTCCTGCGCAGTGAGGACAGGCGGGGCTCCTGCGCAGTGAGGACAGGCGGGGCTCCTGCGCAGTGAGGACAGGCGGGGCTCCTGCGCAGTGAGGACAGGCGGGGCTCCTGCGCAGTGAGGACAGGCGGGGCTCCTGCGCAGTGAGGACAGGCGGGGCTCCTGCGCAGTGAGGACAGGCGGGGCTCCTGCTCAGTGAGGACAGGCGGGGCTCCTGCGCAGAGCCCTGCTTGTCCAGCCCATAGTCCTGTATTTTGTCTCTGCATTTAAGGCCTATTTTCAGAATAGACCATCAAAACTGATCGGTGGAAAGCATTGAAGTGAATGGGTGCGGAGCTGCAGCAGCCCAGCGCTTCCACTACACAATGTACAGGGTTGTGTCCTTTCAACTGCTTTCACAGTGTATTGCTGGCACCATAGCTGTGTCCATTCTGCTGCCCTCATGACAGGAGATTGATGTGGCTGCCCTGAACCAGAGACTTTTCTGATGGGTTTTAGGGCAAAAAGAACAAAAACATTTTTTATTGGTGCCTATAGCCTTTTAAGGAATCCATGTTGGTATGTAGTATTTCAAAGCTACAAAACATACAATTTTTTTCCTCTTTTTAATTCTATTTATTATTTTCTATCTTTTAGGATGGAGTGGAGCTGGGGGCCTGGGTGCCAATGAGCAGGGGATTCAAGACCCAATTAAAGGAGGAGATGTACGTGACAAGTGGGACCAGTATAAAGGTGTTGGCGTTTCCCTTGATGACCCTTATGAAAATTATCGTAGGAACAAAAGCTATTCTTTCATTGCCCGCATGAAAGCCAGAGATGAAAGTAAGGAATGTAAAGCGTTACATATTTAGTGTATGAGTTGATTTTCTGCTCTGATCCATTAATATCAATGTACAGTCATGGCCATAAATGTTGGCACCCCTGAAATTTTTCTAGAAAATAAAGTATTTCTCACAGAAAAGGATTGCAGTAACACATGTTTTGCTATACACGTTTATTCCATTTGTGTATATTGGAACTAAACCCAAAAGGAGGAAAAAAAGCAAATTGGACATAATTTCACACCAAACTCAAAAATTGGCACCTTTAACTTAATATTTGGTTGCAGACCCTTTGGAAAAAAATTACTGAAATCAGTCGCATCCTATAACCATTAATAAGCTTCTTACACCTCTCAGCTGGAATGTTGGACCACTCTTCCTTTGCAAACTGCTACAGGTCTCTCTCTTATTCCAACAACAATTTTAAGATCTCTCCACAGATGTTCAATGGGATTTAGATCTGGATTCATTGCTGGCCACTTCAGAACTCTACAGCGATTTGTTGCCATCCATTTATGGGTGCTTTTTGACATATGTTTGGGGTCATTATCCTGCTGGAAGACCCAAGATCTCGGATGCAAACCCAGCTTTCTGACACTGGGCTGTGCAGTAGAGCTTGAATATCTTTGGAACTTGTTTGGGGCTGCTTATCCTGCGTTGACACCTTTCATAAACGTTTCTCTTCTGTCCACGCTCAGGGAGATTAGTTACAGTGCCATGGGTTGCAAACTTCTTGATAATGTTGCGCACTGTGGACAAAGGAAAATCTAGATCTCTGGAGATGGACTTGTAACCTTGAGATTGTTGATATGTTTCCACAATTTTGGTTCTCAAGTCCTCAGTTGTCTTCTCTTTTTGTTGTCCATGCTTAGTGTGGCACACACAGACACACAATGCAAAGACTAAGTGAACTTCTCTCCTTTTTATCTGCTTTCAGGTGTGATTTTTATATTGCCCACACCAGTTACTTGCCCCAGGTGAGTTTAAAGGAGCATCACATGCTTGAAACAATCTTATTTTTCCACAATTTTGAAAGGGTGCCAATAATTTTGTCCAGCCCATTTTTGGAGTTTGGTGTAAGATTATGTCCAATTTGCTGTTTTCCTCCCTCTTTTGGTTTAGTTCCAATACACACAAAGGGAACAAACGTGTATAGCAAAACATGTGTTACTGCAATCCTTTTCTGTGAGAAATACTTCATTTTCCTGAAAAATTTCAGGGGTGCCAACATTTACGGCCATGACTGTATTTGCGATGTACACAAAGCACTTATCGAAATGTGGAATAAATGGCCAAATTACTTTTGGCGAGGAGAAAGTTTAATATTATTTATTTGCAACACTTTACATTTTGAATGATTATCTTTTGAATAAATCTTAATGAAATGATCATTGGAAAAAAAAAAAATTCATATGTGTTGTGTATGTTTTATATGGAACTTATACTGTGTGTTCATTTTCCTTTTCAGTAAAACGTGAGGGCCAGGATCCTCCAGCACAGGAGTGATGTAGCAGACAATGAAGGACATCTCCACCTTTACAGTTGCATTAACCTGGACACTTGAAAATTCAAAATGGTGACAGACTATTATATCCATCTAAAACAACATCCAGCATAGTATTTGTGCAGCTTAGTAGACTGCAGTTATTTAGTTACCGTTAACCTGGTCAGGGGATATGTCTTGTACTTATTAATTCGAGGTTACTTACCTGTTATGATTTGGCACAGCACAAGAATGAATTGGTAGCTAGAAGCTGTTTTGCCTACATACAAGTTCTGGCTTTGTGTAGGATATCATAGGTGAGCATCACAAGATACCCGTGGCTAGATGCTTACAAATATTGTTCACCAGCATCTTTATCTACTGTGACTCTGCAAAGTCATAAACCACATTTTTACCTTTAACACAGATATAGGCAGCACGATGTTATGAACCCTGTCTTTTGTGGGTTTCCAGACAAAGATGTATTAGTTACATTTTAGCCCCTTATGATGTAACCAGAGGGGCTTGCTCTGTGCTGATTTCTGTTTTAAAAAAAAAAAAAGGGTCTGTGCTTCATGTAAGTATGACTGTGTAACTTTTTATTTGTATGTGTCAACATCCCTCTTCCAAATTATTTTGTAAAATAAACTTTTGATTTGGACACTCTATTTGTGTTCGGCTAAAGTCATATTGGTCACTACCAAATGTCTGCAACAGATTACAGGACAATGCAGGCAAATAAGTTTGTGTAAAACCTCATTGATATTCTGTGAAAAATAATCAGAATCTGCTTAAAAAAAAAAATCTGTTATCATTATGCTCACATCCCACAGAGAAGTAACAGTAGTCTTAAAGGAGATCTGTCAGTTGCAATTCACGTCCCAAAGTGCTGACACTGTTAGATAGCTGTTAAGGGAAGAAGACACATGGAACCTTTCAAATTTCTTTACCTAATCGCTCATGATGGCGCCCCTGGAGAGGACCTCCCACCGCAGGACAGGAAACCTGGGAACATAAAAATGAGACACGCCTCACCTCAGTTCAGGTTTCCTGTCCTCCGGTAGGAGGCCTGTGAGTGGTCTCCATACCTCTCCAGGGGCTGCATATCCTCCGGTAGTGGGGCTCCCTGTCCGGCAGAAGTCTCCTCTGGGGAGCAGCCGTAAGCCTGCCTGCGGGGGTCCGGTGTGGTCCTGATAGCCCTGCATCTCCGTCTTTTCCCCCAGTCTCAGCAGTGTTAAGGAGGTGGGGGCTGTGGAGTAGCGTGGTTTCCAACGGCTTTCCCGTGTCTGCAGCCAGAACGTCGCTTGCGCAGTAACGCCAGTGGATGTGACGTCAGCCTGGCAGCGTAGCGTCACTTTAGGATCCGGCTCCATTCAAAAGGGGCCGTGGGTTTTCTCCATTTTCAGATTTCCCATCACCGTTCTACAGTGCCCGGAACCTCGTGAACAGCAGCCAGCCCGCAGCAGCAGTATCCAGTGCAAGCAGTTCCAGCCCGCAGCAGCTGAGCAGACCATTCTTGGTTACCCTGCAGTGTTTTGCTGAAAAAACTCTTCCAGCATGTCGGAGCATTCGACAGAGGGAGGTGGATACTCCAAGAATAGTAGTTCCAGCCCAGCTACAGAGGTGTGGATCTACTTCTGGGTGAGATCATTTCAATTTCATTCCATATTCTGCTAGTTAAGACAGGCTATTATTTTGTTTTATAGGGTAGCAAGAAGTCTTCTTCTAAATCCCATAATAAAAAATGTGCAGAATGTAGGAAGCCGTTAGAGGCTGCACATATAGATGTTTTATAGGCAGGATCTATTGAAGTTATCGTGGCCCAGGAGTCCTCTGCAATTGCTAGCAACCTAAGAGTAATGATCGAGGAGGAGAAGATTCATCCCTTAAAGGACTAGGAATTGTCCGGAATGTGGGTACCCCTTTGAGGAGGCATTCACTAAGTCATGGGATAGAGCCCCGTTAATTGATGCATCAGTGGCTAAAATGACTAAGAAATCCTGCTTGCCTTTTGAGGATCTAGGAACTCTGTCTGACCCAACAAACAAAAAAGCATAGTTCTTTAACAAAAAGACCTGGGAGGCGGCCACAGCTTCTATCAGAACCAAAGTAGCTGCTACATGTGTCGCTCGCTCCCTAAGAGTCAGTAATATTGTGACAATGTTTTGTTTGGACATTTTTTTTATTTATCTGGCATTGATAGCAAACATGATGCTCTCCTGATGTTGACAAACTACAAATCCCAGCATGGCCAGACAGCTAAGGGCTGCCTAGCCATGCTGCAGGCATTATTATTTTTTTTTCCAACATCTGGACATGCCTCACCGACGATGTTTCGAGAATGTTACATACGATGTGACGTGGACCCATTTTTAAACATGTGATTTGAATCAAACATCGGGTGACTGATGTTTGTTGCAGGATGGGTGAACGTGGCACAGGTCAAGGACTAAACGAATGCTTCTTCCAGCGTTGGGGACCTGAACAAGGTGCTCTTCCCAGGCAAACTGCTGATGACGTTGTGTCATGAATGATGGCTTCTGTTTAAAAAAAAAAAAAAATTTTCATAAATTATGGGTGGCTTTAGAATTTACATATTATCCTGAATGGAATCAAGGTATTTTTAAACTCAGCTGTAGCATAGAAAATCATTTCCTACACCACAGTATCTGCAAAGGTGTTTTGACAATTATTTGGCTTTATAAGTAGGTCAATTGCCTGTGCTTTTGTGGTTTACCACTTAGCTAACCTGTCTGCTTTGTAGCTAGTGTGTGTGTTTGTGTGTATATATGTGTATATATATATATGTATATGTATATATATATATATATATATATATATATATATACCAGAGTGGTTGCAGCACTTCCAAAACAATGCATGTAGGTGCGAGAAAAAGGCTCTAGTGTTGAGCTGAAACGTTGCTGTTGATAACATGTGGTGGAAATTTCGTTGGAGTGCTGCGCCATTTTTTGTTGGATATATATATATATATATATATATATATATATAGCAACAGAAGAATGCAGCAGCACACTGCCAGCACAAGGATATAGGTGAAACATGAATATGCAGTTAAAACATGGAGAGCTATACAGCTATGGTGTAATAGATGCAAATGTGAAACTATGAAATAGTGAGGCACTTAGCTCGCAAATTTGTCTCCGCCGGCGGTCAAATAGCTTGGACCGTCCCACCGCGATAAGGTGGCCTCATTGGGACGGACCCTACACTGAATATGCCTCTGTGTGAACAATTCAGTAAGCATGGCAGGGTCTGGAACATCCAAGACACCTTATATACACACCTGATAGAGGTGGGTGGGGTGCAAGGCCAACATGGAGGTAGCCACTCCCCCGTATGTGCAATACAGACAAAGAATAAGTCAGCCAGCACTTAAGTTGATACCAAACTATTATATGGACCTGGCCTACAGGTGCACGCTACTAGGCTAGAAATACAGCAACAGAAGAATGCAGCAGCACACTGCCAGCACAAGGATATAGGTGAAACATGAATATGCCTCTGTGCAATGTGAATATGCCTCTGTGTAAACAATTCAAGTGCTGGCTGACTTATTCTTTGTCTGTATTGCACATACGGGGGAGTGGCTACCTCCATGTTGGCCTTGCACCCCACCCACCTCTATCAGGTGTGTATATAAGGTGTCTTGGATGTTCCAGACCCTGCCATGCTTACTGAACTGTTCACACAGAGGCATATTCACAGTGTAGGGTCCATCCCAATGAGCCCACCTTATCGCGGTGGGACGGTCCAAGCTATTTGACCGCCGGCGGAGACAAATTTGCGAGCTAAGTGCCTCACTATTTCATAGTTTCACAACTTTTTTTTTACCTCATTTAATAGGTCTTTGAAAGACCTTTCCAACGATGTCTCCCCCATCAAAATTGGCCCAGTCGTTCTCCCGTTATCAGCACATGAATTACTGAGGACAAGTGAAAGAAAAACTACATCTCCCATCATGCCTTGTGCTTACTTCCTGTAAGCTGCTGCCCTCCCCCTGTTCTATCCCCCGAGCGAATTATTATATTGTAACGCCCACATCTCCCTTCCCTATGCATACACCCTCCCCTTCTGCTCATCTCCCCCTCCCCATGCTGGCTCCTGTCCGGTGATGAAGCAGCTGCCTCCGTGCTCACTGTAGTGTGGGCACTGGAGAGTGGATAGTGAAAGTAAAAATGGTAAAAAAAAAAACATAATTGTTTGTCTATAAAACTGTCCTGATAGGGGGCCCTCCATCTTTTTCACAACTACAACTACAAGCATGCCCAGTTACTTTATATGCTGTTCGGGCATGCTGGGAATTCCAGTGGTGCCTCCAGCTGTTGCAAAACTACAAATCCCAGCATGCCCTGTCAGCTTTCTGCTGTATGTGCATGCTTGGACTTGCAGAGGTGACTCCAGCTGTTGTAAGACTATACATCCAAGCATGCCGTGTCAGCTTTCTGCTGTTTGAGTGTATAAAGGAGTTGTAGTTCACCAACACCTCTACTGTATCAGGAGACTCCTGGGAGTTGTAGTTCACCAACACCTCTATTGTACCTCTGTAGTCTTCTGGGAGTTGAAGTTCACCAACACCTATATTGTATCTCTGTAGTCTCCTGGGAGTTGTAGTTCCCCAACACCTCTATTGTATCAGGAGTCTCCTGGGAGTTGTAGTTCACCAACACCTCTATTGTATCTCTGTAGTCTCCTGGGTGTTGTAGTTCACCAACACCTATATTGTATCTCTGTAGTCTCCTGGGTGTTGTAGTTCACCAACACCTATATTGTATCTCTGTAGTCTCCTGGGAGTTGTAGTTCACCAACACCTATATTGTATCTCTGTAGTCTCCTGGGAGTTGTATGTCACCAACACCTATATTGTATCTCTGTAGTCTCCTGGGAGTTGTATGTCACCAACACCTCTATTGTATCTCTGTAGTCTCCTGGGAGTTGTAGTTCAAACACCTCTATTGTATCTCTGTAGTCTCCTGGCAGTTGTAGTTCACAAACACCTCTATTGTATCTCTGTAGTCTCCTGGGAGTTGTAGTTCACAAACACCTCTATTGTATCTCTCTAGTCTCCTGGGAGTTGTAGTTCATACACCAGTGTTTCCCAACCAGGGTGCCTCCAGATGTTGCAAAACTACTACTCCCAGCATTCCCTGGTTGGGAAACACTGGCATACATACACACATAACAGGGACTACAACTCCCAGCATGTGTCATTCAGTAGTCCCCCTCCCACACACAGAATCAGTATGATATTTATTCCCTGTAGTCTATACACCACCAGCCCCTGCAGTGTAATATGTCTCTTCACACACACGTCCTCCCCTCCCTGCTCTGTGGTTTGCTCTGTGTTTTCCCCCATGAAAACTTGAAACCTCCCCGTGATAAGTGAGGTCCTATGTAGACAGAGCAGGGGAGGGGGGAGGAGCTGTGGACGTCCTCATTCTCCCCCTGCTTGAATCTTACAGATCGGGGCGTTTCTGAGGCTGAGCCTATGGCTGCCTCAGAAAGCACCCGCTCATGCATATGTATAAGCAGGGAGGACCCGACAGAGGCTAGGGGGGAGCACAAACACTGCTGGGAGGAAGAGATCTCCGTCCCCAAGATGGCGGCTGCAATGTAATGAATAGGGGACGGACGCAGGACTACTGGGCTATGCTGGCAACTCTAATATCTCAGAAACGGCTGCATATAGGTAAATAGAACTAATTGACTGAATTGTATAACTTTTGTTTGGGGAACATTTGGGCAGGGATTTTTGACCACTACAGTTGTCCTTTAAGTGCTGGCTGACTTATTCTTTGTCATATATGTATATATATATATATATAATCAGAATGACACCTTGCATGCTGCAGACAGCACCTGTGTGGATGAGGTGGGTATATAAGGACCAGACTCCTCCCACAAATTAGGTTAACTGTTTCAGCTAACCTTTACTTGTGGTCGGATTCTTATATGTACTGTAAGTAGGGTACCATTTGCATGGATAACTCGGCCTGGGGTGTGCCTGGCCAGCCATGAAGGGTATCCTATAGAAAGGGGGCAAAATACATCAGGTAATGCATGAATTGATGGTTAAGCATAACCTACATCATATGAACCCAAAATAGACAAAATGCTCCAGTTAACAGCCGGAGGTTGGAATGTGTCAATGGAACAGAGCGATAAAAGTGCCCTAACTTACTTAACATCTAAGTGATAACTGACAAAGAGAAGCCCCTACCCAGAAGCTGGCTCAGCCTTTATGGAGCCGAAACCAAGAAGGAGTTCTGTATATACCACTTGGCACTACTGGACGCATAGCGTCTACCAGAATGGTACTACCAGGGTGCGCATGGATAAAAGGTAACCCAAGTGACAGAGATAGGAAATGTTGGAGAATTGCTAGATAGACAGAAGATACAATGAGTCTGTTAGATTGAGAAGTGGCCAAAACACAGGCGTCAGTAGGTATTTAGATAGGTAGTGCCAGGAGAGAAAAAATTTGCAAGTGTCCCGTGCTACACATATAAGTATTCCTATTGAACCATGCCATACATAAGTGACAACAAAAGAAAGACCCGCATAGACAAAACATAAAAGAATATAAAGTACTTAACCTGAGGTTTCGTGTACCAGTAAGGCAGTATCCTCATACTTGCAGGCGTAAAGATGATAATTACTGCTATGCCCTGAGGCTTATCGCAAAAGAAAATATACATGACCAGCAGGTTACGAAGACCAAGATGGGCAAATATACCAACAGGTACACGTTTGACTAAGACAAACATACAACAAAAGGCCCAGAAGCTACATCCACACCAAAGAACTTTACAACTAAGACCACAATCAGAGGCATAGTAACAAACTTAAGAAGAAGATAGAGATGACGAGAACATCATGAGGCTCGTGGACTGACAGTGCAATCTGCCTCAGACAGAATCGTATGTAACGCAGAAACGGAAACAACATGAGGCTCGTTGATTGTCAAGCAATCGGCCTCTAACAGGGGCGTATGTGACGTACAAAAACAAAAGACGAGGCTTGTGGATTGACGATACAATCTGCCCCAAACAAGAACGTTTTTAATGTACAAAAGAATGACAACAATATGAAGGCTCGAGGATTGTCGGGCAGCCTATCTCTCACAGGAGCATGTGACGTACGAAAGCATGTAAAGTGACAACTTAAAGCTTACCTGGAATGGCGAGGTCAAACTGACTGTAACAAGTTGTATAAAATGACCAAAAAGGAAACTATGAAGATGAGGCTTTACGGATTGACGACAGCAATCAGCCTCCGACCACGCCGAACGTATAGGGCTAAGAGGTAAAACAACCTGGTCATACCTGCTTGGGTATCCTAGGAATGTTGCAAACTATAGTGATGTTTACCATATCTGACCTGCCTACAAGAACAATGTGATGCTATAACAGCCTAATATGCCTGACTTAAGCACATGAAAGCGTGAGTGTAATACTATGACCACAGCCTAAAATACTTGACTAGCGTACATAACGTCAGCATAAAGTGACAGAGCTGAAACCAAAGAATGGGACCATAAACTATGGAACATACACTGTAAGGAACTGTATGCGTATTACCCTGTAGGGAAATGTAAGTATGTCACACTGTAGGTAATCGTACGTATGTCACACTGTATGGTATGGTATGTATCGTATGTATGTCACACTGCAAGGAACTGTATGCATAGTACCCTGTAGGGAACAGTATGTATGTCACTCTAGGTATTGTGACATTGTAGGGAACCATATGTTTGTCCCACTATAGGGAACCGTTAACGTTGAAGCATGGTATATCACTTAAAGTAAAGTTAACACCGTATAACATAAGCGATCGGCCTCTAACAGGGGCATATGTGGCGTACAAAACCAGACGACAAGAGGCTCGTGGATTGACGATACAATCTGCCCCAAACAGGAACGTTTGTAATGTACAAAGGAATGACAACAATATGAAGGCTCGAGGATTGTCGGGCAGCCTCTCTCTCACGGGAGCGTGTGATGTACAAAAGGCATGTAAGTAAGGACTTAAAGCTTACCTGGAATGGTGAGATCAAACTGGCTGTAACAAGGCGTGTGTAAAGACCAGAAAGGAAACTATAAAGATAAGGCTATATGGATTAACAGCAATCAGCCTCCAACCACACCAAACATAAAGAGCTAAGAGGTAAAACAACCTAGCGTACATGACGTAAGCATAACCTGAAAGAGCTGAACCAAAAAAACAGGACAATAAGTATGAAACATTCACTGTAAGGAACTGTATGCGTATTACCCTGTAGAGAAATTTATGTATGTCACACTGTAAGAAACGATGCATAGTACCCTGTAGGGCACGGTATGTATGTCACACTGTATGAAACCGTACGTATGTCACAATGTGAGAAACTGTATGCACAGTACCCTTTAGGGAACTGTATGCATGTTACACTGTAGGGAACCGTTAACGTTGAAGCATGGTATATCACTTCAAGTAATGTAAGCACCGTAAAACAGCTCCGGAAACATCAAGGCGCTGTATATGAGCTTATAGTGACGTAGGCCCTGAACAACAATAATGTTCAACATAACAGCTAATTAACCACAAATACAGAGTATATATAAGCCACAGTAACAAACACAAATTACCAGCAGTAGTAACCTAGGCCCATATGTCAGCTAAAATAATGTTAAAAGCCCAGTATATCTGCTACAGTAACATGAGCCCCAAGTAACATTAATGTACCGTATATCAGTTATTAACACTACCACATAGCATATAGTTACTAGTTATGTCATGCAAATGATCAGCTACAGTAACATAAGCACCATATGACCACTATAGGGACAAAATGCACTACATCACAGCTTTGGAATGTAACAGTGTATTGGTTATATTAACACAAAGCCTAGTATATCAATTATACCAAAACGAGCACAGTACATACGCTATGGTATCAACGCCTGGTACTGAATATCTATATAATAACGTGAATCACGGTATCAGCTCAGCGAATGCATGCCATGGGAACTAATGTAGCATAAATGTCATAGTAACGTATGCACCATGTGACAGCTCCAGAAAGGTATACATATTTTCTCTATCGACTCTATTGGGGTAGACAGACTATGGGTATATGCTGATGTCTCTAGGAGGTTTGACACTATGGCAACAAGAAAAGTTGGCTCCTCCCAGCAGGGTATACCCGCCCACAGGCACCTGAGGTAATCAGTTTTTGCTTAGTGTCTAAGGAGGTAGACACTGTCTGGAGTTCTCTCCAGACCAGGTCTCATATTTTTTATTTTCCTAGTTAGGAAATGTGTTAGCTTTTTTATTCCTTTTTCTTTCCTGTTTTCAGGTGGGGACTCAGGAACTTAGCGTTTCCCCATTGCGAGAGGTGGCAGGCATCTTGGATGTACTGTTAACCCCCTCTCGCCAACAGTCAGCGTCTTGGGTTGTACCTCATGGGTCCGGGTCCCCCATCTTTCCCTGCTTGTCTCACTTTTCAAGCCCGGCATGATGCAGGTGACAAAATGCTGACTGAAGACTTCATGACTGAAGACTCCATTAGGTAAGTTCTTCTGACTGAAGGTGAGTATAATCCCTCCTTTTCTTACAGGTAGCCGACTTTCAGCCTCTGGAGACCCCCAGTTTTGGCCCACTCTTTGTACATGAGGACTGGGGGATGGGCAGGAGGGACTTGTTTTCCCTCCCTTTTATTGCAATGGGGTCCCTTTATTTATTAGAACTTGGGGGACTCTGCAGTGGTGTGGGTCTGAGGTACAATAGTGTCTGTGCGGCTTACTTGTTTTCAGCCGCGGCTGCGACTTTTACTATTATGAATGGGAGCAGCTTTGGTTCGGCCGTGTATCGCTCCCGTCATTTTCCCTGTCGGCAGCAGAGGCTGCCAGCGTTGTGTTCGCTCGCTCCCTTCCCCTGTCATTCGCATATTCAGTCACATGTGCGTTCGGGGCTGGGAGCGGGCACCACTATCGTCCGCATGTAGTTTGACCACGGCAGCGGAGGCTGCCGGCGGTGTGTTCGCTCGCTCTTTCCCCTTCCCCTGTCATTGCATATTTGTTCGGGGCGGGGAGCGGGCGCCATTTTCAGCCGCATGTAGTTTCACCGCGGGCCCTGTACGGACTTAGCTCCGCCCACCTGTGGCCGGTGGGGATTCTTCAGAGCGCGCGAATTGTCACAGCTCAGTGCTGTGCGTGCGCAGGGGGATTTTCAGGGCCAATCAGTGGCGCCCTTGCTTTATCTCGGCGCATTTCTTCCACTGGTCGGACAATTGTCAGCCCCTCCCTCTCTCTCTCTCTCTCTCTCTCTCTCTCTCTCTCTCTCTCTCTCTCTGTTGCTTTTTTCTATGTCTGAGCCAAGTCCTGTTCTTCCTTCTACACAGTTAGATGGGAGGTTGCTTATTACACCTGTAAGGGCTATCACGCTAAAATATCTGGTTCTACTGAAACCACTTGTTCTGCCTGCACCACTGTCCCCCCAGACCCCCGTGGGTTCGGCCATCCCTCCAGTTGGGGTATCCTCAGGTCTCCCGTTCTGTGGTGACTGCCTTGGAGAGGTCCTCCCTGCATCGGCCCTCCAGAGGGACCCGTTCCCTATACTACCCGCTCTCGCTAGCGTAATAGGGGTGTTTAATCTGACTCATCCCCTGAGTCTTCTGGCAGGCATGGGCGCTCCCCTCGCGGGCATCGCTCAGTGACTCCAGCTGGTAGCAAGCGTTGCTCCCCTAGAGGAACGCTCCCATGGTCGCCACTCTGGCTCTCCAGAACCGCGTACCAGGACAGTCTCTTATTCTCCCAGGACTGCCTCCAACCGTTCCCATTCACCTGGAGAACTGGTAGATGAAGTTTCCGATTCGGCATCTGACTCAGAGGACGGCACGGATATGTCGGACATGGTGTACTCATTGGTTTCGGCCATAAGAGACACCTTCCATCTAGAGGACCCAGAAACTTCGGACGTAGCTCCAGAAGTTTCCTCTCACCATGCACCCAAGATTTTCAGCTCTCATGCTGAATTTGAATCCTGGAGGCATTCTGACAAGAAGGTTCAAGTGCAATATCCTTCGCCAAGGACCTCATTGCTCGGTGGACCTCCTCTCCAACTGTTAATCCACCGGTCTCCCGCCTTTCTAAGGCGAATACCCTGCCATTGGCTGATGCAGCTTCTTTCAATGATCCAGCGAACAAGAAGGTGGAGACTTTGGCAAAATTTGCCTTTGAGACAGCAGGTTCCTCCTTTCTTCCTGCTTTTGCTTCTGCCTGGGTGTCAAAAGCCCTTTCAGTAGGGTCTTCCCAACTCCGCCAGGGTATTCTTTCAGGATCCCCTCCTGAGCATTTATCTGACCTAGCTCTCCAATGCTCCAAAGCTGGAGATTTTCTGTGTTCTGCTTCCATGCAGTCGGGCCGCTGTGCTGCCTTTGCCATAGGCAACCTGGAAGCCCTCCGTCGCCCCATGTGGCTTAAAGCCTGGGATGCGGATGCCGCCTCCAAGAAGTCTCTGACTGATTTTCCATTTACTGGTTCTCAGCTCTTTGGTAAGCACCTAGTTGAGATAATCTCAGAGGCGACGGGCAGAAAGAGTTCCTTATTACCTCAGAATAAGGCTCGCAGCACTACTTCCCAACTGAAGTCCTCCTTCTGGTCCTTTCGGATTTTTGGTACTAAGGCAGTTCGGGGCGCACTCCGGTCCCTTTTCATCCAGGGAGTAATTGTTCCGGTTCCTTCCGGGGAAAGTTTTCGAGGTTTTTACTCCAACCTCTTCGTGGTCCCCAAGAAAGGCGTTTCTGTTCGCCCAACCTTGGATCTCGAGCATCTCAACCAGCATCTTCTACTCCTCCATTTCCGACTGGAGTCCCTCTGTTCGTTGGCGGTGTCCATGGATCAAGGGGAGTTTCTTTCCTCGGTGGACATCAGGGATGCCTACTTCCACATTCCAATATTCCCGGTCATCAGCGGTACCTCTGTTTGCAGTTCTGGAAGGCCATTTTCAATTTGGGGTTCTCCCCTTTGGTCTGGCCACTGCTCTGCGGGTCCTTACCAAGGTCCTGGCGCCTGTGATAGCCCTTTTACGGACAAAAGGTGTCTCAGTGATTCCTTACTTGGATGACCTCCTGATCAGAGCTCCAATCAGAGCTCAGAATCTGGAGAGTCTTGGGCTCAACCTCCAGGCCTTGTTTTGCTTCGGTTGGATGGTCAATCAAGATAAGTCCAACCTCTCTCCTACCCAGTCTCTAGTTTTCCTGGGGCTCCAGTTCGACACGGCCTCTGCCTCTTTCGACTCCCGCCGGACAATTTGCTGACTCTCTCGTCAGGAGCCTGATTACTTCGGCACCCTGCACCAGTTTCTATTCGCTTTTGCATGGAAGTCCTGGGTCGGATGGTGGCGGCCATGGAGGCCATGCTATTTGCCCAGTTTCATTATCGACCTCTTCAACTGTTTATTCTCTCCCGGTGGGACAGGTCTCCATTGTCTCTCGACCGCAAGATCGTTCTATCTCGACAGTCTTGTCAGTCCCTTCTGTGGTGGCTTTGTTCCCCCTGCTTCTTCAGGGGTGCTCCTTACTGCCCCTCCACTGGCAGGTCGTCACGACTGATGGCAGTCTGTCGGGCTAGGGAGGTGTTTTTAAGGACCGGACGATCCAGGGCCTTTGGTCACCCCGAGAAGCCCTTCTCCCCATCAACATGTTGGAACTAGGGCAATTCTATCTTTGCTTGCTTCATTGCTTTGCTTGCTTCATCTGCAATCTCTGGGGCACTCCAGACGTGGACCTCTGCACATCCCTCCACAACCAAAAAGTTCCTCTTTTTGTGTCAAAACTGGGACCCCTTGGCTCTGGCCGTGGATGCCCTGGTGATCTCTTGGTCGGGCTTTGCCCTACCTTATCTGTTTCCTCTCTTTCCCAGGGTCCTGAGGAAACGAACAGCAGAGGGCGTTCCCGCCATTCTCATGGCCCAGACTGGCCCCGGAGGGCGTGGTACGTCGACCCGGTCAGGCTCCTGAATGACGTACCGCTGTGCCTTCCCCCTCATCCAGACCTCCTATCTCAAGGTCCCCTGTCCCACTCCAATTTACCGTCTCTGCTTTTGACGGCGTGGCGTTGAGACCGCGGTTCTAAGGACCCAAGATTTCTCTTCCCAAGTGATTCGCACCATGCTCAGGGCTTGCAAACCCTCCTCTGCGAAAATTTACCACCGTACCTGGCGGTTTTATTTTCGTTGTTGTGAAACTCAGACTTTTTCTCCGTTCGTGTTTTCCTTTCCCCGACTCCTTTCCTTTTTGCAGTCGGGGCTGGAACAAGGGTTGGCTCTCGGCTCCCTTAAGGGTCAGGTTTCGTCCCTTTCCATTCTTTTTCAACGTCCTCTGGCGTCCAATTCTCATGTCCAGACCTTCTTCAGGGAGTGGCACACGCTGCCCCTCCTTATCGGTCCCCTTCTCCCCCTTGGGACTTGGTCTTAGGTGCCTTGGGACTTGGTCTTAGGTGCCCTGCAAGGCACTCCTTTTGAACCTCTCAGGGACATTCCTCTTTGCCTCCTTTCCTGGAAGGTGGCTTCCTTATTGCTATACTTCTATTAGGAGGGTGTCAGTGCTGGCAGCTCTCTCCTGCCGCTCTCTCTTCCTGGTTGTACACCAGGACAAGTTGTTTTCCGTCCAGATCCGTCCTTCTTACCTAAGGTGTTTTCGGCATTTCATCTCAATGAGGACATCATCCTGCCGTCCTTTTGTCTGGCCCCTTCTCATCCCAGGGAGCGTTTGCTCCACAAACTTGATGTGGTGAGGGCTGTTCGGACCTATCTCTGTCACTTCTTCCTTTCGGCAGTGTGACTCCTTTTTTGTTCTTCCGGAAGGTTGTCGTGAAGGACAACCTGCTTCCAAGGCCACCATTTCTCGGTGGATCCAATCTGCTATTTCGGATCCAATCGGCTATATACTGCTGCAAGGGGAAGATCCCATCCCTCAGGGTTTTGGCTCATTCCACTCATTTTGTCGGGGCATCCTGGGCCCTCCGCAAGACTGCTTCGGCCTCGCAGATCTGTAAAGTGGCCACATGGTCGTCTTTGCACTTTCACAAGGTTCTACCAGATTCATACCTTTGCATCAGCTGATGCTAGTCTGGGCCGTAAGGTGTTGCAGGCGGCGGTGATCCAGCCGTCCACCTGACTGATTTCCTTGCCCACCCAAGGGACGGCTTTGGTACGTCCCATAGTCTGTGTCCCCCAATGGAGCCGATAGAGAAAAGGAGATTTTTATGCTTAACATAAAATCTCTTTCTCAAAGGATCCATTGGGGGACACAGCTCCCACCCTGTTCTGGTGTTTCTATTTCAGTCATCTGTCCGAGGGTGTGTTCAGTTACATTTTCTTCTGGTTGCTCAGACAATCTGTGTTTTTTTTCTGGACCTGTCTGTCTTCTCCTATTGCTCTGGGACTAAAACTGGTTACCTCAGGTGCCTGTGGGCGGGTATACCCTGCTGGGAGGAGCCGACTTTTCTTGTTGCCATAATGTCGAACCTCCTAGAGACAGCAGCATATACCCATAGTCTGTGTCCCCCAATGGATCCTTCGAGAAAGAGATTTTACGGTAAGCATAAAAATCTCCTTTTTATGCGTAATGTGCCTGCTATAGGAATATTTGCCTAGTGTGAACGTTAGGGGGTAAAATGACTTTTGTTCAATGAGAAACATAAGAGTAACATGACAGCACTGAACATGAAAAAAACGTGAATACAAGCCATGAAAACAATACTGTAAGAAACATATGTGGGTCATATTGAAGGAAGATGTACATGTTAAACCGCTAGGGAAGCATATGCACGTGCACAGAGTAGGATCCTGAGTAATGCTGTGTTGAACACAAGCGTGGTATACTGTGTCAGACATAAGCATGGAACACTATGTGGAAGGTAAGCGTGGTATACTGTGGGACATAAGCATGGAACACTGTGGAAGGTAAGTGTGATATACTGTGTGGGACATAAGCACAGAACACTGTGGAAGATAAGCGTGGTATACTGTATAGAGTAGTGGTCTTCAAACTGTGGCCCTCCAGATGTTGCAAAACTACAATTCCCAGCATGCCCGGACAGCCAACGGCTGTCCGGGCATGCTGGGAGTTGTAGTTTTGCAACATCTGGAGGGCCACAGTTTGAAGACCGCTGGTATAGAGCATAAGCATGGAACATTATGTGGAAAATAAGCGTGGTATTCTGTGGAAGGTAAGCGTGGTATGCTGTGTGGACGTAAGCACGGAACACTATGTGGAAGATAAGCGAAGTGTACTGTGTGGGACATAAGCATGGAACACTGTGGAAGGTAAGCGTGGTATACTGAGTGGACAAAAGCACAGAACACTATGTGGAGGATAAGCGTGGTATGCTATGTGGATGTAAGCACGGAACACTATGTGGAAGGTAAGCGTGGTATAACTGTGGTGGAAAATTTGGCAGTACGCGGTTTTGCTTGTTAACTGCTATTGCAACTGAGTGGAAACACAATCATGGTGCAGTTGTGTAGAATGTAGCCATGACCCAGGAAGCTAAGTGATGTCAGTACCTGGATGAAATGGATATGTGTTATCCTGTATGAACCGTATGCTTGATAAATGCAGGGAAACAGGCGTGTATGGTAACGTAACACAGAACGCTGTAAGGAAACATGTGGCACATTGTGAAACAAAAATGTTGAATACCATGTGGTAACATCAGCAAGGACATCCTATCATACCTGACCTTCAACATGAACAACGTATACAGGAGCAGTACCACAGCAGACACATTCCTGCACACATGTAACAGTACCACAATAGATATATTCCTGTATATAGGAACAGCTTATGTAAGTTACATAACCGGATAACCTGAACAGCACAACAAGAAATGTTTATCAATCACCTTCCTAAAGAACGTTACCCCTGGCAACCTTGCACGGCCCCTGGGGATGCCCCTCAGTAAATTTCAAGGCGGCGCTCAGCAACTTCTCCTCACACATCACTCCGCAATGTTCATATGATAGCATGTGTGCCCGTAACTAGTATGCAGTGTACACAAAGCAGGACTTGTGCACAGATGCCGCTCTGCAACACTCACATGCCGCATGTATGCCAGTAACCATGGCACCGAGTAAACAAAGCGGGCTCGTGCACATGCAATATCTAGCTAGCTGCCCACCGCATGGCTGCCTGGGCTGCCGAGCCCTCGAAGTGAACGTCCGTACCTGCTGTAGTGACAAACGTTACCATGGCGCAGGCAAGCTGCTCTCTTACCTGACCCCTGTACCTGATGGAGGGGGAATGTAAGAACCTGAAGTGACCACTGGCATAGACAGGAAACCAATCAGAATGACGCCTTGCATGCTGCCGACAGCACCTGTGTGGATGAGGTGGGTATATAAGGAACTGACTCCTCCCACAAATTAGGTTAACTGTTTCAGCTAACCTCCACATATATATAATATATATATATATATATATATTTTTTCCAAGCTTTGCACGGAATTTACTGAAGGTTCACTATGTTGATTGTGTTATTTTTGTTATGTTTACAAAAATGTGCAAAAAATATCATGGCTTTTTTTGTTTTTATCGCTCCAACAAAATTTGGAACTATCTTATCTGCAATTCGTGTTTTTGTGTGAACATGGAAAAATTTACTTAGGTGTAGCAAGGAACAGAGCCCGGCCAGCCGATATTATTTGCAAAATCAGCCTGTGATAAAAAATTAAAAAAACATGCTGTAAGACAGTATTACAGTAAAGGTTCCCAAAGAACATCTTGTTGAACTGGTACTTCATATCCATAAATTTAAGTTCCGAAAAGTGATGTTCAAATGCTTCAACTTTAACTGGCGTGTGCAGAATATGAAAGTAGCCTGTGGTACTGTTCTGACCTTATAATTTTTTTGTCTAGTATTGTTTTTTATTACTAATACTAGATTATATGTTAGTGGTGGGCAGTATTAATGAATGAATTATAAGCCCAGTGCTGCGCTGTCCCCCACATCGGGGAACTAATCATATGTCTCCTCATTCTCCTGTGAGTTGCGGGCAACCGACCGGCTTCTTACATGACAGTGCGCTCAGCCTATCACCGACCGAGGCGGGACATCGCTGCGGCCGGTGATTGGCTGACGGCTCTGTGATGTTCCCATCCCCAGCGTGAGGCCGTTACCAGACCAACGGGGGAACGTGGGAAGGTAAGTTAAAGTTTATTTTGTTTATTTTTGCAGCCCGGGCACAGGAATATGTAGTTCTGTACAGATTTCCCGTGCTTGCGGCACGCAACTCACAGGGCAAGGTGAGCGGTGTTTGTGGGTAACATGATTAGTTCATGACAAGTTCAAGACAGTGCTGTTAAACCGCGGGGCGGGGGGGTATAGAGAAGCAGCGCCCACGGGTCACATGATTGGGGGGGGGGGGGTTAATACCGTTAAATACCGTGGAAAAGCCATAACTTACAAAAATACCGTGATACACATTTTTGGTCATACCGCCCAGCTCTATGTTTTATGGAGTAAAAGTACCAATAATAT
This sequence comes from Hyla sarda, assembly GCF_029499605.1. NCBI lineage: Eukaryota > Metazoa > Chordata > Amphibia > Anura > Hylidae > Hyla > Hyla sarda. The sequence continues at coordinate 303,708,060 of NC_079189.1, forward strand.
ATATTTTTTAGGTTCTTTAAAAAAATACATATGTACAGCATTTGGACCAGTGCGCACGGAGTACCTTTATTTTTTATGTATGTTTGGCAATTATATGTAAACCATTCTGAGTGTTTTTTTTTACACTCTAATCAACATTATTTGTATATTTTTTTATTAATCAATTTATCACGTTAGAACAGAACATCAGACCGTGTGCACATTCAACAATCAGCCTGTTATATGCTTCTGATGGGCTGGAATTATTTTTATATACAGGGTGGGCCATTTATATGGATACACCTTAATAAAATGGGAATGATTGGTGATATTAACTTCCTGTTTGTGGCACATTAGTATATGTGAGGGGGAAACTTTTCAAGATGGGTGGTGACCATGGCAGCCATTTTGAATCCAACTTTTGTTTTTTCAATAGGAAGAGGGTCATGTGACACATCAAACTTATTGGGAATTTCACAAGAAAAACATTGATGTGCTTGGTTTTAACGTAACTTTATTCTTTCATGAGTTATTTACAAGTTTCTGACCACTTATAAAATGTGTTCATTGTGCTGGCCATTGTGTTGGATTGTCAATGCAACCCTCTTCTCCCACTCTTCACACACTGATAGCAACACCGCAGAAACACTGATGGCAACACCAATCCATTTTCCAGGAAACTGTTCATCCGTAGTTTCAGGTGCTGCAGAATGGGCAAAACAAAAATTGGAACAGGACCCTCAGTTTACACAGAAGATTTTGTTCAGTGATGAGGCAAACTTTTATGTGAATGGTGAAGTTAACAAACAAAACCACTGTGGTCTGACACTAACCCACATTGGATAGATCCCTCCAAGACTGTTGGAACACAAAAATGTATGGTTTGATGTGGTATATGGGGTACAAAGATAGTGGGGCCATTCTTCATCAATGGAAACCTCAAGGCCACTGGATATTCGCAATTGCTACATATTTATGTGTTTCCCTCTTTATGCACTAAAGCTGGCACATTCCCTGAGTTTTTCCAGCAAGATGGTGCACCACCACATTATGGGTGTCAGGTCCGAGCATTCCTAGATGAACAGTTTCCTGGAAAGTGGATTGGTCGTCATGGGCCAGTTGAATGGCCCCCAAGGTCTCTCGATCTGACCCACTTAGACTTTTATCTTTGGGGTCATCTGAAGGCCATTGTCTATGCTGTGAAGATACGAGATGTGCAGCACCTGAAACTACGGATACTGGAAGCCTGTGCTAGCATTTCTCCTGCGGTGTTGCTATGTGTGTGTGTGTGTGAAGAGTGGAAGAAGAAGGTTGCATTGACAATCCAACACAATGGGCAGCACATTGAACACATTTTATAAGTGGTCAGAAACTTGTAAATAACTCATGAAAGAATAAAGTTACATTAAAACCAAGCACATCATTGTTTTTCTTGGGAAATTCCCAGTAAGTTTGATGTGTCACATGACCCTCTTCCTATTGAAAAAACAAAAGTTGGATTCAAAATGGCCGCCTTCAAAATGGCTGCCATGGGCACCACCTATCTTGAAAAGTTTCCCCCTTTACATATACTAATGTGCCACAAACAGGAAGTTAATATCACCAACCATTCCCATTTTATTAAGGTGTATCCATATAAATGGCCCACCCTGTAGATATGTTTTTGTTTGGGGGTTATAGTTTTGCAAAGTCCCACTATTACCTAGAGCCTTGATCACCTTTCCTTATGCTGTATGGTTTGAAATTTTGCTCTCAAATAAATATATATATATATATTTTTTTATATTTGCTTTACCCTGTAAGGCTTTGCCTCCTTTTATTTCGTTTTTTTACAATAATTATAAAAAAAAGAAGAAAAAAAAGCTGTCGTTTTCACATTAAATAAAAAATGTTGTTACATTTTTAAGACAGTGTTTGGGTGTTTTTCCTTTTTTTTTTTTTTGTTAATTTTGTAACTTTATAAAGATAGTACTACTACTTCAAACATGGAACAGACTGGTCCATGATGGGAGTAGTACTACCAGTACTAATAGACATATCACCCCGGGTGTCACTCCAGACAACAGATCCGTAATATAGCAGAGATGTCATTCGGCTCTATACAGCACTCGCATCTCTGCTCTGTACTCCGGCCGGCCACTGATCTGACTAGAACATCAATCATTCATATTTTCTGCCCAGAGTGGGAATTGGCTGGATGGTTACAGCCAATCACAGCTCTCAGAGAGAAATAGGAATGAGTGATGTTCTATTGATGTCATTGGCCGGCCAAAGGATAGTGCAGAGATGCTGAGCAAATGAGAAATGCGCTCTGCATCTCTGAAATAGCTAGGACGATAGCATTGGGTGTCAGGAGTGACACCAGCTGTGCTTTGTGATTAACTGCAGGTACTACAACTCTCAACATGGAGAACTCTCTGCTGCATGCTGGGAGCTAAAGTACCAGCATTAATAGACAGGTCACAGCAAGTGTCAATTCGGACACACAATGCGATTGTCCTGGATAATGAATAGATGCGGCCGGCCGTTCTTCTATAGTCCCTTGCACTGATGTGTATATATACAACTATTCATCTTTCACACAGAGAGTTGTAATTGGCTGGAACCATGAGGCCAATCACAGCTCTCTGCGGGTAATATGAATAGGTGTATATTTACAGCAGTGCAGGGGACCATAGAAGAGCGGCCGCCGCATCTAAACATTATACAGGTGAATTGCCACTGATGCGGGTGTTCTGACAATTAGTACAGGTACTAGTACTTCCAACATTGAACAGTGTGATCCATGCTGGGCGTAGTAGTTTAAAAAAAAAAAAAGTAAATAAAAAATAAATATTTGCATGTCAACTTGTAATTGAACGATCCAAAGCCATTGAAATGTGTCATTTACACTTAGAATTTTTCTGGATATTGGGCCACTTTTTTCCATGCAGTAACCGGTTGGTGCACATAGGTAGGACAGGTTACCCTGATGACAAGAGTACTCACCTTGTTCTGTTCTCTGTGGGTGATCTAAGGGAATCTGTTACTTTGGCTCCTGCTCCTGGAAGCCAGATGTATCGTTTGTTTTAACTTTCATTTTTGAATGGCCGGTACTGAGGAGCCAATCAGGGCTCTCAGTGAGAGATTTAAAAATGAACATTGTGAGTAGCAGGGGGGCCATATCTATATTAAAAGCTCTGTGGGGGCAAGATATATACAGGGCCAGCCTTAGGTGTTCAGGCGCCCTGTGCAAGCTCTAACCTTGTGGCGCCCCCCGTGGCCTGCCCCTAATATTATTTTAAGGATAAGTTATAGTAGTATAATACTGCCACACACTGTACCCTGAATATAATACTGCTATACACTGTGCCCACTGAATATAATCCTACCAAACACTGTACCCTGAGTATAATACTGCTATACACTGTACCCTAAAGAAAATACTGACCCACACTGTACCCTGAATATAATACTGCTATACACTGTACCCTAAAGAAAATACTGACCCACACTACCCTGAATATAATCCTGCTATACACAGTACCCACTAAATATAATCCTGCCACACACTGTACCCTGAATATAATGCTGCCCCACACTGTATCCACTGAATATAATACTGCTATACACTGTACCCCCTGAATATAATTCTGACATACATGCATACACATCATATATACATATACACCCCCTCTTATCCTCTGTGTCCTCATCACCCCCAAAACCCCCGCCAAACCCCTCCTCATCACTACTATTACCCCCCTCTCCTCATCACCCCCATAACCCCCCCTGCACCTCTCATCCCCTCCACAACCCCCGCACTTCTCATCATCCCCATAACCCCCCTGCACCTCTCATCATCCCCATGCACCTCTTATCACTCCCATATCCCCCCCGCACCTCATTACTTTCATTACCCCCCCCTGCACCTCATCACTCCCATAACCTCCCTGCACCTCTCATCACCCCCCCCCCCGCACCTCTTATGAACCTCATAACCACCCCTGAACCTCTTATCACTCCCATAACCCCCCCTGCACCTCATCACCCCCTGCACCTCATCACCCCCATAACCCCCTGCACCTCTCATCACACCCATAACCCCTCCTGCACCTCTCATCACCCCTCCTGCACCTCTCATAACCCCCATGCACCTCTCATCACCCCATAACCCCATGCACCTCTCATAACCCCCATGCACCTCTCATCACCCCATGCACCTCTCATCACCCCCCTGCACCTCTCATCACCCCCTGCACCTCTCATCACCCCCCCCCCCCGCACCTCTCATCACCCCAAAACCTCGCCTGCACCTCTCATCACCCCCCCCCCCCCGCACCTATCGTCACCCCCCCCCCCCCTGCACCTCTCATAACCCCCCCCCCTGCAAGTTTACTTACCCTGCCAGGGATCTATGCATCAGTGTGAGGCTGCTGCTCCTCTCACTGTACGGGGGAGGATGAAGAAGATCGCGCAGGACGTAGGCAGGGACAGGTCAGGTGATTGGAGTAGACGTGCGTGCCTGCGCGGGGCACGTGACGTCTCTACTCCAATCAGCCCTTGGCCTGTCCGGTGTGAGGTGAAAAATTCAGACCCTGCCAATGATTCTTAAGGGGCCTGCGCCCTAGAAGTAGGAAGTAGGAAATTAATAGAAATGTGCGGGCCCCCTGGACTAGGAGGCCATAGTCTTTGCGGGCACCCAGCGCCAGCGGTCAGTGAGTGAAAGTCGCGTCACTCACTGACAAGCCAGTTAAAAAAAAAAAAGAGCAAGCTGTGTCGGCCGCCGGGCGCCCCTGTTGCTATGGCACCCTGTGCGGCCGCACAGCTCGCACACCCCAAAGGCCGGCCCTGGATATATATATATATATAGCACTGCAGGGGGGGGGCAGACATATAGCCAATATACCTAGTCCCCCCAGCGCATTTATAATATGCCCTCTGCAGTGCATTAATAAAGATATGACCCCCGCCGGCGCATTAATAGATATATACCCCCCGCAGCACAAGTATAATGTACCCTTGCAGTGCAGCCATCTGTATACATATGTCACCGCAGCGCTTTATGTGCTGCTGATAGAAATACTTTTCATACATAGTGCTGCGGTGACATATGTATATATAGATGCGCTGTGGGGGGCAAATAACGCTATATGTCTGCCCCCTAGCGCATCTATATACATATACCCCTGCAGCGCTATGAATGAAAATTCATGCGCTGCTTCTAGAAATTATTGCGCAGCAGGTCATTCTCCAGAGACCCGCTGCGATCCGCATTTATCTTAAAAAGCTGCCGGTGCATGTGGCTTCACTGCGCTTCCACCGGCTCCTGTATACGCTGTCATAATTAATAATCCCCGCTTACGATTACGAATTATGACAGCATATACAGGAGCCGGTGGCAGCGCAGTGAAGCCGCATATACCGCCGGCTTTTTAAGTTAATAAATGTGGATCGCAGCGGGTCTCTGCAGAATGACCTGCTGCGATCTGCACCTCAGCCCCTGGACTAAAACTCCTATCATGGACGGAGTCTGACCATGATGGGAGTAATAGTCCTAACAGTGCCAATAGAGCCGGAGGATGTGCAAGAGCTGTCCCTCAGCATTGCGGTGCTACAACTACTCCCATCATGGGACACAGAATGTCCCATGATGGGAGTAGTAGTCCAAGGGACAGATCAGCAGAGGGACAGATTGCACTGGGTCTCACTCCTGAGACCACCTGTGACATTTACTGCTCCGCCCCCTAGTGATGACAACATTAGGCGGTGGTGCTACACTGTCCAGGCCTGAAGCCAGGGTGGGAAGTATGGTTCTGTTCTCATTATGTGTTTTGCATAATGGGAACAAAGCCTTTCTGCCAGTGTGTTCCCAAACACACAGGAAGTCTCCAGCTGTGTTCCCAAACACACAGGAAGTCTCCAGCTGATGGGAGTTGTAGTTTTGCAACAGTTGTGTTTCTCATGTTTTTCTTTTTTTCTCTTTTCAGATACGTGAATGCGGAGGACTACGTCAGATTCGGTGGACTGTGATGATGACCAGCGTTTTTTTATGTCAATAAAATGGTTAACGAGGGCTGTAGGGGAGTGTTTTTTTAAATATTTAGCGATAGCACCAAAAACAGCTAGCACTAACCCCCAATTATAACCCCGGTACCCTCTGCCACAGGGGTTCCGGGAAGAGCCAGTACCAACAGGGCTGGAGCATCAAATATGGCGCTCCTGGGCGTAGGTGGTAACAGGCTGCCATTATTTAGGCTGGGGAGAGCCAGTAACAATGGTCCTCCCCCACCCTGGTAACGTCAGGCTGTTGCTGCTTGGTTGGTATCTGGCTGAGAATGAAAATACGGGGAACCCCATGCGTTTTTTATTTTTTCAAATAAATAAAATGCATAGGGTTCCCCATATTTTTAGTATGAGCTAAATACCAACCAAGCAGCAACAGCCTGACGTTACCAGGGTGGGCAAGGACCATTGTTACTGGCCCTCCCCAGCCTAAATAACGCCAGCCTGTTACCACCTAGGCCCATTTGATGAAGCTCCGGGCCTGTTGGTACAGGCACCCCTGTGGTGGTAGGCATCGGGGTAGTAATTGGGGGTTAGCACTAGCTGGATTGTGGCTAACACTAAGCCCCGGCTTAGTAATGTATTCCGTCTACAAGACAGCTTCTACTACTAAGCCTGAAAATTCAAAAAACATGACTCATTGAAAATAATTTTTTATTTAAAAAAAAACACTCCCCCACAGCCCTCATTAACCCTTTTATTGGCATTAAAAAAAACACTGGTCGCTGTCGCAATCCACCGAATCTGACGTCCTCCACATTCACGTATCTGAAATGGAGGAGTGCGCCCATGCTGCAGTGTAACAGGGAGCCTCCAATTGTTGATGTCTGCCTACTGTATCCTGTATATACAGTCATCTATAGATGGGAGTATATACAGGATAGCGCACAAAGATTTAACCCAGAACTGCTCAGAAGCAACGTGGGTTAACGCTTTCCTTGCTGGGCTCCTGTATAATATACATGGGTACATTATGCATCCCTGTATACTATACAGCCAGCGGAGGAAAGTAGTGATGCTCTCCACTCTGTATATGTATATACTATGCATCACTCATTACGTCCTTACACTCTGTGGACCGGGCACTCTGCATCTGACCCAGAGAGCGGTACCTGAAGGCAGTGAAAAATATCACCACAGGGTACAAAAATTATTGTTTCCATACACGAGCAAATATGCAAGAAAAAACACAAGAAAAACTGACAAAAAGCAGGAAAAAGCTGTGACAGTTTTTCTGGCGTTTTTGCTGGTGGACAAAAAAAAACTCAATGCAATCTGAGCCTCAAAGCAATAGAGCAAAATTCCTGTGTCCACTTTTCCTGTGAGGTGTAGATCAGGTGTATAAATAGAACTGTGTGGAAATTTAGAACTTTGCACAAAATTTATCATGTGCCTTGCATATTTTTTTGCATAATTTTGCCTGCGGTCGGGGAAACCGCATACGGACGAAAACGCAGCCGACTGGAGGCTGCGGTTCACTCCGGTCCGCTCATGGACATGCATTAAATACGGTTCCCCTATACGGCTGAGTGCGGGTGCCGCGATTAAGCCCCGCCCCCCTCCTCCCAGCCGTATACAGGAACCGTAAGTACAAAACGTGATGTGAAACCACCCTTACTATGAGGAACTGTAAACATTGAAGGATTCTGTGCCTACAGTGCTTGATTGTGTAAATGCCACACTAAATCAAAATGTGGAACAATTGCCACATACCTGTTTCTTTAGGACTAATATTTCCCAGACAAACATTGTAGAATGTATTGTTTCCACAACCCCAACCACCAGTGTTATTACTTACACTACAGCTTGTTCTGCTTCAAATTTGCAAACAACTACTTCCAGCCCACCTACTACCTCTACTTTTAATTTGGAAATGTCTTTAGTGCCAAATGTACAAGCCAGGACGCTGCATGATGTTGAATTTCCTTTATTTTTTTGTGGACTTTAGCCAGTTTTGCAAATATCTGCCCAACAAAATTAGAAGCCTTTTTGCCATACAAAAAACAAAGCAGTAACCAAATAAATTTTGACGTGTGTGACACTGATCATTTGCATGATGTGTCAACACAAGAGACAGAAGTCCCCACATACATTACTTTTACATAAAGAACAGGAGCCAGTAGAATTTAGAGATTTTGCTACAAACACTGGCCCACTTATCATTGTAGTGTAAGTGAAGCATTTTTCTACACCTTTTTTTTGTGTGCTGATAATGTGTAGAGGCACCAAATTTAGTAAATGGTCGCAGAGCATTTGATACATTTTGTGCAGATGACATTTTCTGAAATTTCTCTCTTCATACACCAAAAAGCTAAGCTAAGTCTGGGCTGGTGTAGTTTTAGAGACTTTTCAGTGACTTTTCAGTGGCCTTTTATCCTCCTTTTCACAAAAAGGCGCAGTTGATAAAACCCTTCTATATCATGTGTATTGCCACTCAAAATCAGCAGAAATGGTAAGTATCTAGCCATGGGTATTATTTTAATCATCAATAAATATAGGAAAACAGTCCTACTAGGCTGGGGATGAAGGTAAAAATATAAGAATGTAAAAGAGAATAAGAGAGTAAGAATGAAGTAAAGAGATGGTGTCCAATGATAAAATAATATTTAATAGGTACATGCACAGTCTTCAGCAGGGCCCTTGCCTCAGACTGTCAATAAATAAAAATGCTATAAAAGGGTAAAGTGGGCTCTAAAAAGGGGGCCTCCAGCTCTGCAAAAAATTCTGCCACCAAATGCTTTCAACTGATATTATTACAATCCAGACACGTAGCTGTCTTATTCTCTTATACATCTTATATTTTTACCTTCATCCCCAGCCTAATAGGACTGTTCTCCTATATTTATTGTTGGTTATCCTTTTGGCACATTGGATTTATGTCCAACACAGTATCCTCGGCTTGGTAATTCATGTTTTATGTTGAGCTCCTATTTATTGACCCACAGAATGTAGAACACATGTCATTTCTACCGTAAAGTGTACAGTGTGAAAACGAAACCCTCCAAAATGTGCAAAATTGTGCTTTTCATTTTGGGGTTTGGCGTACATTTTATGGTAAAATGAGAGGTTTTATTACTAAGTACGTATTATTGGTCACGCAAAAAAAAAACAAGCCCTTATATGGGTCTGTAGATGGAAATATAAAAGAGCTATGGATTTTAGAAGGCGAGGAGGAAAAAACGAAAACGCAAAAATAAAATTGGCCTGGTCCTTAAGGTGAAAATGATAAACATATGTGGTATTACCGCGTGTGTAAATGTCCGAACTATAAAAATATATTGTTAATTAAACCGCACAGTCAATGGCGTACGCGCAAAAAAATTCCAAAGTCCAAAAAAGCGTATTTTGGTCACTTTTTATACCATTAAAAATGAATAAAAAGTGATCAAAAAGTCCAATCAAAACAAAAATTATACCAATAAAAACGTCAGATCACAGCGCAAAAAATGAGCCCTCATACCGCCCCGTACATGGAAAAATAAAAAAGTTATAGGGGTCAGAAAAGGACATTTTTAAACGTATAAATTTTCCTGCATGTAGTTATGATTTTTTTTCAGAAGTGCGACAAAATCAAACCTATATAAGTAGGGTATCATTTTAGTCGTATGGACCTACAGAATAATGATAAGGTGTCATTTTTACCGAAATATGCACTGCGTAGAAACGGAAGCCCCCAAAATTACAAAATGGCATTTTTGTTTTCGATTTTGTCGAACAATGATTTTTTTTTCCATTTCGTCGTGAATTTTTGGGTAAAATGACTGATGTCACTGCAAAGTAGAATTGGTGACTCAAAAAATAAGCCAAAATATGGATTTTTAGGTGGAAAATTGAAAGGGTTATGATTTTTAAAAGGTAAGGAGGAAAAAACGAAAGTGCAAAAACGGAAAAACCGAGTCCTTAAGGGGTTAAAAGAAAAAGGGTTTTCACCGGAGTACCCCTTTAATGTAGGCACCTCTGCAACAACATCTCAGCAACTAGAAACATTTATGAATGCAATTGATTTCAATCAACCTCAGGTTACTGCTTGTGATAATCCGAACATTTCCTCTTTTCAAAATGTTTATAAACAATTTATAAGTCAAAATTCAACAACCTGTCAGCCAACAACTTCTTCCACAACATGTAAAACAGTATTACCAAAACCAATAACTATTATTGTTTATGGTGGTTCATCAACAGACGAAAGCATTGCTTCAACTTATGTAGATAAAGATGATCAAAGCTATCAACCATCTGGTGAAGAGGAAATGTCTCAAGATTGTTTAACCTCTACAACCGAGACAGAAGAAGGTCCAGAAGGGTTTGAAATTCTGACTACTGAAAGTAGCAAATTATTGACTATGGTCCCTTGTCCATCTGGAAAAAAATGTCAAGGAAAACTTATAAGATACAAGAAAATTAGCCAAGGCAGTTTTCTAAGGGTTTATGTTCAGTGCTCGAGTGAACACAAGGTGAAGTTATGGCAGTCTCAACCTGTAATTAGGGGAATACCTGCTGGAAATGTGTTAATTTCTTCCGCTACTGTTTTAAACTCTTGGGGAAGCAGGGCATACCTGTACGCCCTGGTCCCGTTTACTGGGTTTAAACCGTTGTCACCAGCAGAGAACGGGCTAAACCCGGTGGGTCCCGGTTGCTACGGGCAGCCAGGACCCACGGCTAATGCCGGGCACAGCCGATCGGGCCGATGACGGGCATTAACCCTTTAGACACCGCGAACAAAGTTGATTGCGGCATCTAAAATGAAAGTAAAAGAATCCCGGCAGCACAGCGGAGCTGATCTGGACTATCGCAACAAAATCGCGATGTCCCGATCAGCTTACCTGACGACGGGAGGGTCCTCACCTGCCTCTCCGTTGTCCAATCGGCAATCTACTGCTCCATGCCTGCGTAGCAGGCGGGAGCAGTAGAGCGCCGGTAACACTAATCAGTGCTTTGCAATGGCATAGCCCTGATCAGTGTATGCAATCACCTATGGGGGCTAAAAAATGTTTTAAAAAAGGGTAAAATTTTTTTAATAAAAGTTCATTAACCCCCTTCCCTATTAAAAGTTTAAATCACCCCCCTTTTCCCATTTTTTAAATAAAATAATTAAATAAAGAATAAAAATAATCATATGGGTACCGCCGCGGGTGTAAATGTCCGAACTATTAAAATATTAGGTTAGCTAAACCACACGGTCGATGGCGTACACGTCAAAAAATACCAAAAGTCTAAAATTGTTCATTTTTGGTCACTTCATATACCATAAAATATAAATAAAAAGCGATCAAAAAGTCCCATCAAAACAAAAATGGTACCTATAAAAACTACAGATGACGGCCCAAAAAATCAGCCCTCATACCACCCCGTACACGGAAAAATTAAAAAGTTATAGGGGTCATAAGATGCCAATTTTTAACCTCTTAAGGACTTAGGGCGTACCTGTACGCCCTAAGCCCGGTCCCGGTGTGAAAAACGGGGTCAAGCTGTGACCCTGCATCACTCCGGGTCGGTCCGGCTGCTAACGAAAGCCGGGACCCTGGGCTAACACCGTACGGCACAGATCGTTAACCCTTCAGACGCGGCAATCAAAGTTGACCGCTGCGTCTGAAAACAAAAGTAAACGGTTCCCGACAGCTCAGTTGGGCTCATCGGGACATCGCGATAAAATTGCGATGTTCCGATAAGCTGGGACGCAGGCGGAGGTCTCCTTACCTCTCTTTGCGGTGTCCGATCGGGGATTGATTGCTCCAAGCCTGAACAAAGGTCATTTAACCCCTTCCCTATTAAAAATTTTAATCACCCCCCTTTTCCCATAAAAAAAAACTGTGTAAATAGAAATAAAAATAAACATATATGGTATCGCCACGTGCGAAAATGTCCGAACTATAAAAATGTATCGCTAATTAAATTGCACGGTCAATGGCGTGCGTGCAAAAAGATTCCAAAGTCCAAAATAGTGTATTTTTGGTCACTTTTTATATCATGAAAAAATGAATAAAAAGCGATCAAAAAGTCAGATCAATACAAAAATGGTACCGCTAAACACTTCAGAACATGGTGCAAAAAATTAGTCCTCAAACCAGCCCGTATGCGGAAAAATAAAAAAGTTATAGGGGTTAGAAGATGAGAATTTTTAACATATAAATTTTCCTGCATGTAGTTATAATTTTTTTCCGAAATACGACAATATCCAACCTATATAAGTAGGGTATCATTTTAACCGTATGGACCTAGAGAATAAAGATAAGGTGTTATTTTTACCAAAAAAAAATGTACTGCATAGAAACGGAAGCCCCCAAAAATTACAAAATGAAATTTTTTCTTCAATTTTGTCGCACAATGATTTTTTTTCCGTTTCGCCGTGGATTTTTTGGTAAAATGACTAATGTCACTGCAAATAAGAATTGGTGGCGCAAAAAATAAGCCATCATATGGATTTTTAGGTGCAAAATTGAAAGCGTTATGATTTTTAGAAGGTGATGAGGAAAAAATGTTAACATACTAATTTTGGAGCATGTAGTTTATAATTGTTTTAAGTATTAAAATAAAATAAAACCTATATAAATTGGGTATCTTTGTAACCGTATGGACCTACAGAATATAGATAAGGTGTCATTTTTACCAAATATTGCACTGCATAGAAACGGGAGCAAAATGGCTTTTTTTTTATTTTTATCTCACCCCACAAATAATAATTTTTTTTTTTTTTGCCGCAGGTTATTTTCTAAAATAAGTGATGTAATTGCAAAGTACAATTGGTGACACAAAAAACGAGCCCTATTAAATGGAAAACATTAGTTAAAGCATGTTGTAAATGAGCACGTCTGGGAGGATGGGTTTACATGTAGAGGGAGATTGCTATCATCCAGAATTAACAAATGACCAACTTTTGGAAACTAAACGGCTTACTGTGAATTCCCCCTGCGTACAATGCCCTAACCAAAATTGTATTGAATCCTCTACTTTTAAAAGATCTGTGTCATTTATCTGCTTTCTGTCACACTGGCGATTTAGAGGTATTTCACAGTATGTGTCTTAAATATAGACCTAAACATCTTAATTTTTTCTATGACTCTATGGTTGGTTGAACACAGTTGGAAGCATTAGACCATAACCGTAACGTTGGGCATACCCAGGCAACAGTGCAAAAGGAGACAGAAAATGGGGCTCCACAAGGTTCTTACATTATCGTTTAGAATATACTGAGGAGGCAAGATCAGGCCGCAAGCACTCCTGGGGAATGTAGTACACAACAACCCCGAACACAGGAAGTCACTCAGGACTAAACAAAGAAGCCAGAATGAACGGAGGAACAAGCGTGCTGCAGGTACAGCACAGACCAAAAGTAAAGGGGAAGGTAAGCTGGAAATTAGAAACAGAGTAGGGGCACACACACACACACAAAAAAAAGTAAACGGAGTAACCCTTTAAAATCCTTACCCGTAATTTCCAAGGCGGTAGATTTTTTTGGCTGGCTCCTCGGTAGATTCCGTAAGATTGGGTGCCAGAGCAACTGCTTTATTTAATTCTTCTAGGAGAGCTACATGGCTTAGGCAATGGAAGGATGATGTGGGCTCAAAAGGCAAACTATGTTCCATCCCTTGCATTGGTGATCGCCTTTTTGGTCCTGTCTTAGACAAAGTACTTGAGAAGGCTTCTGATAGCAAGAAGGGTCCTGCCCCTGATTCCTTTCATAGCAAAGAACAATCCAGAAAGCCTAATCAGAAGTTTTAGGACAATAGAAAATGTAAAGTCCCTAGTACAGGTAGAGGTTTCCTCATTAATCCCAATGAAGAGTCTAGTTCCAAAGATCCCAAACAATGAGGGCTTTCTCCCAGTGGGATAGGCATCCGTTTTAGGTTTGCAGGGACCTGGGAGAAAATTTCGTCCAGCCCCTGGGTTCTATCCACCCTGAGATCGGGTCTCCTTCTGGAGTTCCGGTCTTTTCCTCCGGACAAATTCTTTCCCCCTAGGATAGTGAAAGATTCCCTGAAACAAGAGGCCATGATAACATAAATAAAATCTCTTTTGCTCAAAAAAGTCCTGGTTCCAGTCCCCCACTGGGAGGAAGGGAGGGGATTCTATTCCCCTCTCTTCTTAGTAAAAAAATAAGTAAATAAACAATGGTTCTTTCAGAGTTATATTAAATCTTAAAAAGTTAAAGATCTCTCTGTCATACAAAAATTATTTCCAAATTGCATGATGGCCTCTGTAGATTTAGAAGACTCCTACTACCATATTCCCATCCACAACTCTTATCAAAAGTTTCTAAGAGTGGCGGTGTTTATGGAGGGAGCATGGGTCCATTTACAGTACCAAGCCCTTCCCTTTGGGGTCTCACAAGCCCCAAGGGTATTCACCAAAGTGATGGCAGAGGTGGCAGCTTTCATAAGAACCCAAAACATCCTGTTAGTTCCATATCTGGACAATTTACTGATTGTATCAGACTCCTCAGAAACCCTTCATTTGCACATTCAAGTAGTTTGCTCCATACTGAAAGATCTAGGTTGGAATCTGAATCTAAAGTGCGTTTTCTTAGGCATCCTTCTGTATGCAATGTCTCAGCTCTCTCTCCTGCCTCTAGCCAAACAGATCCCTACAAGGACAGAGTCGAAATTTTTTTCCAGTCTCACTTATGCACCTTCAGGAAAGCAATGTCATTACTAGGTCTGATGAATTCTTGTATTGTAACAGTGAAATGGGCTCAGTACAGATCCAGCATATTGCAGACAGATATCCGTCAAAAATGGGATGGCAATCCCTCATCACTAAACCAAAAACGTTCCCTTTTGTCAAAAGCAAGGGTCTCCTTGATATGGTGGATGAACCCCAACAACCTATCTCAAGGGTTACCTTGGTCTCCCTTGTCAGTAGTGAGTATAACTACAGATGCCAGTCCTTGGGGTTGGGGGTGCCTCCAGCGGCCAGCGGCTCATTCAAGGCAGATGGTCTCCTCTGATGCATCAGATTACAAAGAGCTCTATGCAATGTTCCAGGCAATATCTTTAATTATTCCTCAAATCCAAGGGAAGGATGTGCTGATATATTCAGACAACACCACCGCTGTAGCTTACTTAAACAAACCGGAGGGGACAAGATCAGACTCCGTTAAGTCTCTCCTTCCAGATTTTTTCCTTAGCAGAAGTGAGGCTAGCATCTCTCTCTGCAGTTCACCTGAGAGGGGAAGACAACAAGGTGGCAGACCTCCTGAGCAGAGTTCATCTTCTTCAGTCTGAATGGTGTCTAAACAAGGAGATATTTGCAATGATAGAGGAAAGGTTTGGAAAATTCTCTATAGATCTCTTTGTTTTCAGAAACAACAGGAAGATTCACAGGTTCTATTCGCTCAACCCACTGGATTATCCAACAGCAGTAGACAACATCTCTCAGGAATGGGGAAGAGAAAGAGGATACGCTTTCCCACCTCTTCGCCTTATCCCTTGAGTCTTCAAGAAGATAAGACAGGACAGAGCCTTACTACTATTGATAGCGCCCTTCTGGCCTTGAAGGCCCTGGTTTACCTTGCTAAGGACAATGTCAGTCTCACAAACATGGGTTCTTCAAGACAGAGAGGATCTACTGTACCAGGGACCAATTCATCATTCTCACCTTCATCTAACAGCTTGGATGCTGAGAGGTCAATTTTAAAAGCTAAAGTCCTATCTGACCAAGTAATGAACACCTTACTGGCAGGTAGGAAAGACATAACATCCGCCATATACCTAAGAACATGGATAGTCTTTTTAAGAGTAGTGGGACCTGCAGTTGATCCTAATATCCCTGAAATCCTTTACTTATTCCAGTTAGGCCTGGATAAGAAGCTAAGTCCTAGTACCCTTAAAGTACAAATTTCAGCACTAAGTTCCTTTTTTTTTAACTGCAAGTTAGCAGATAATATCTTAGTTAAATGTTTTATTTCTGGGGCTACAAGATTAAATCCTCTATCAAAACCTACCGCTCCCCCTTGGGACTTGAATCTGGTGTTAGACGCCTTATTGGGACCACAATTTGAACCTCTGGATTCTATTTCCATCATGTTGCTCACCCTCAAGATGTGCTTTCATTAACAACGGTTAGGAGGGTAGGAGAATTGCAAGCGCTCTCTGCCTTTCCTCCTTATACCAAGATATTAGATGACAGAGTAGTAACGAGAACTTTACCATCTTTTCTGCTGAAATTGGTCTCAGAGTTTCATAAATCTCAGGAGATTATTCTTCCTTCTTTTTCTGATGAGCCGAGACATGAAGATGAAATCAAGTTCCATAACCTTGATGTCAGAAGATGCCTCCTAAAGTATCGGGACTCTACTAAGGATTTTCAGCATCAATTACTTTAGCCTATACTACAAAGAATCAGGATCCACCTTCCTTTTTTTCAGCTCACTCTACCAGAGCAGTGACTTCTTCCTTGGCAGAGAAGGCTGAAGCCTCTATGGACCAGATCTGTAGGGCAGCTACATGGTCCTCAAAACATATATTTTTTAAACTCTATAGGTTTCAATTAAATCCTGTTTCTGATCTTTCCTTTGGACATAAAGTCCTTCAGGGGGTAGTCCCGCCCTGATTGGTTACTATTCTAAGTCTCCAGGGGTGCTGTCATGAGCGATTAGGTAAAGATAGATTACTGGGTAATCTGCAGGGCCAGATCATCATTGGGGCACATGGAGCACCTGCTCTGGGCCCCGTGACCGTCACATTCGGGACATCCCTACAGGCTGCTCAGTAGCGGATCGGGGCCCCCCGATAGCCCGGCCGCGGCCACTTTAAAACAGTGACCAGCGGTGGCTCCTGTGGGCCCGAACTCCTCCTGCTTTTTCTATATTTCATATTTCCTTACCTGGCCACGCTCGGCAGGCTCAGGTGATGCGTCGGGTCATGTGGGCTGTGACGAGTGACGTCTCCTGCGGCTCCTCTGCACAGCGTCAGGGGCGTCACTCATCATTTCCTGCAGGGCACAGTTTTCTTCATTACACCCCAGCGCTGTAGAAAATGACGAGTGACGTCCCTGACGCTGTGCAGAGGAGCCGCAGGAGATGTCACTCTCACAGCCCACAAGACCCGACGCATTACCTGAGCCTGCCGAGCGCGGCCAGGTAAGGGAATATGAAAAATAGAAAAAGGAGGAAGAGGGGGGTGCAATGATGGGGGGAATGATGAGCAGGGGGGGGTTAATGATGAGCAGAGGGGGTTAATGATGAGCAGGGGGGGCTTAATGATGAGCAGGGGGGTTAATGATGAGCGGGGGGGTAATGATGAGCAGAGGGGGTAATAATGAGCAGGGGGGGAGAATGATGAGCAGGGGGGGAATGATGAGCAGGGGGGGGAATGATGAGCAGGGGGAGAATGATGAGCAGGCGGGGAATGATGAGTAGGGGGGGATGATGATGAGCAGGGGAAAACACGGGAAAGGAGGCGGGGGGGGGTTAAATATGGCACAGAGGCTGATAAAAGGGGGAGGAAGGAGGGGGGGAAACTGAGGATCAAGGGGAATCAAAGTTGGGGGGATGATGAGGCAATATAGTTCAGAGCTATAGTCATTTATTTTACATTTATTTTTTTTCCCCTCAAATTTTCCTGTGAAAATGAGGGTGCGTGTTATATGCCAGTGCTTGTTATACGCAAATAAATAATGTCATTCCCCCCCTCACATTCAGCAGGACATCCCTGTGTCCTGAAAGATCTTTTCGGGACACAAGGATGTCCTGGTTACCTTTCTGTGGCCCCGCAATAAATTTAAAAAACGCAGGGAGGTAGCGCACGCAGGGACATCACTGATGTCCCGTGTGTGTGCCCATAGGAACGGAGCAGCGAGGATGCACGCATGGTAAGTTACCTGCACATCATCTTCAGTGCTCCGACCACCGCTCCTCCGGTCCCGGGACCTGTTGCTATGACCCCTAGGCCATTCCAGTAGATCATGACCCCGGACCAGAGGAGCGGTGGTCAGAGCACTGAAGTGGGGCAGTAAACAGACATACAGTCTCCAGCCATACACTGTATATGACTGGAGGCTGTATGTCTGTGGGGGACACTGCCAACGTAATGTGGGGGGACTACAACCTAATGCGGGGGAGCTGCAAGCTACTGTGGGGGAACTACAACTTAATGTGGGGGAACTGGGGGTGGGGTTGGTGGAGAAAAGTGTAGTGGAGAAGGACCAGGAGGGCATGGGGGGCTGAAGTGAGGTTGTTTGGGGGGTGGGGGGGGGGGGGTGAGGTAAGGTAAGTGTGGGTTTGGTAAAGGGGGCAGAGGAGTGTGAAGGGGACTGAGGGGGGGGGGGGGTAGGGGGTGCAGAAAAGTGGAATAGTGGAGAAGGACCAGGAGTATTGAAGGGGGGGACTTAAAGGGGTACTCCACCCCTAGACATCTTATCCCCTTTCCTTTGTATAGGGGATAAGATGTCTAGGGGTGGAGTACCCCTTTAAGGACCAGGGGAGGCAAAAGCACAAGAAAAAAAATTACCATCACACAGGAAAATGCAGTAGCAGTTTTTTTGTGTTTTTGCAGGTAAAAAAAAGGGGGGAAACCTAGCCTTAGGGGTCTCTGGGAGCAGGAGTCTGGAGGAGGACTTAGGGGTCTGGGGGGGGGGGGGGCAGAGAGGTCTGGGGGAATTAGGGCTCGTCCACACTACAAACTTTCGCCAGCAGAATTTTGCTTGTTTTCAATGGGATGCTGCTGCTCTGTGCACACTACGGAAGACACAGTGTGTGGTAGTATTATTTTTAGACAGTATAATATACAGGGTACACAGGGTTTGGCAGTATAATATACAGGGTACACAGGGTTTGGCAGTATTATATTTAGGAAGCACAGTCTCTTGTAGGGTTATAATGATTGTTGTCTTTATACAGAGGATGAGGATCGGCTGGCAGAGTGAGGAACCAATGATGTCCAGGCGTCAAACTTTACAGAGGAAGATGGAGCTGGAAGAAGACCTGGCGTCTGGGCCAGATGAAGAAGAAAAGGAAAGACAACAGAGAAGACGTATCCTGTGAGTCATTTTATGTTTGTGTATTCTCCTGACTGTCCCATTAGATCTCTCCTCACTTCTAAGTTTTGCAGCAATAATGGATGACACTGTACCCCAATTTGAGGCTCCAGCTGTTACAAAACTACAACTCCTATAATGCCTGAAGCTCTCCAGACATAATGGGTGTTGTAGCTTTGCAACAGCTGGAAAGAGTGACTTGAACTGAAGTGATTTTAGACCATGCAGCCATTTTATTTTAACGGGGGCCTGACTCCTGTGACACCCACCAAAAAAAAAAAAGGGGACATAGTCTAATATGCCCAGGCCTATTTTTGGTCTCAGTCTGTTCCTTACTTGACAGGCCCGCAACAGGTCTCAGTGGAAGGGAAGGGGGACTATCGTTTGCCGGGGGGGCCATCATAATGAAGTGCTCCGTCTTCTAGGCAGTCTTAATCTGGCCCTGGTAATCTGTTTTCATTAGCTCATGGCAGCACCCATCATTTATCCCACCCTAAAAAAAATAAAAAAAATAATACATTTTTAGGTTGTTTAATTAATTTAGAGAATGAAAATAATTTTCTGTGTTTACTGGCTCCTTTGGAGTACTTTACTTTGAACTGACGTGTGAAGAGGCGTGTCCAATTTTTTTGTTCCCAGGTTTCCTGTCCTGCGGTGGGAGGTCCTCTCTCATGAGCTAAGGTAAGTAATCTATCTTTCTGTTCTTCCATAACATATAAAATGGTTTTATTATCTGGTGCCAAGAGTTGTTCCTAAGCCCCTAAAGTGATAAGAACCGGACACCTCACTTCCCCTCTCATCCCAGTTCTTTTTTGATTGACAGTCACCTGGAAGCCAGGCCCTGTTTTCAAAGCCCACACCTGACCAGAATTTGCATGCACAGTAATGAGATTTGGAGGCTGAGCCCTGACGTCAATCAAGCACGAACAGGGATTGGAGGGGGAACAAAGAGGTGTTCCAGCCCTTAACACTTCAGGTGCTTAGGAACACCTTTTTGATTCTTTGCACCAGAGAAGAAAAGCATTTTTCGACACCATGGAAGCTCAAAAAGATATGTGGGAAATTTTACCTTTTCTGAAATTTTCCACATTAACCTAGAATAGAAGATAGTACAAGTAATAATAAGGACCAGCTACCTTCTGACCTATTAAAACCCACAAACACCACCAGTAGACATTTAGTATGCAGCAGTGAAAGCTTATTGGATGGGTATACTTGTGCTGCCATGGATTCCAGGAAATGAAAATTTCAGAAAATGTAAAATTTCCACTTCCTGTTCATGTGTGCTGCCCATGTGGTTGCTTTAAAGATTTGGTTCCTTAGGATGTATAACTTCTCTGCTCAAGAAGCAGCAGTCAATCTCATAGAGTGAGCTCCCAGGGTCAATGGGGACTGAATCCCTTCCATAATTGCTCACATAGGTGTTTTAGGACTAGAGGCAAGTCCCAGGATGGTATGGGATCATGGTAGGAAGGTCACAGTTTATTCATAGCCTTAAAAAATCTGATGAGCAGTGGAATGCCCACAAATACCCTGTTCAATTGAGCGTTGATAGCCGTAACTTACACTTTCAGTGTATTGGCTTTAACCCTTTATTGAAGCCTTCCTTTAAAAATTGTAGTAACAATGATACTTCTGAAGGAGACACTTTGTGTCTGGAATACCAACATGAGTTCAAGTTCCATACTCTAGAGCAAGCATGTCAAACTCAAAGGCTAACATGGGCCAAAAAAACAAGGTTTAAGTTTATGTGGGCCGCATAAAAAAATAAAAACATGCCCTCCCTGCACAACACCCCATGTCCCCTTTGCACAACAACCCATGCCCCCCTGCACAAGACCCCATGCCCCCTTTGCACAAGACCCCATGCTCACCCTACACAAGACCTCATGACCCCCTTCCCACCTTCACAAGACCCCATGCCCCTTTTGTACAACACTCCATGCCCCCTTTGCACAAGACCTCATGCCCCCCCTGCACAAGACCTTTGCCCCCCTGCACAAGACTGTGCACTACAGTTCCCCCACATTAGGTTGGCAGTATAGTTCCCCACATTAGGTGCAGTACAGTTCCCCCACATTAGGTCGTAGTTCCCCCACATTAGGTGCAGTACAGTTCCCCCAAATTAGGTTGGCAGTATAGTTCGCCACATTAGGTGCAGTACAGTTCCCCCACATTAGGTACAGTACAGTTCCCCCACATTAGGTGCAGTATAGTTCCCCCACATTAGGTGCAATATAGTTCCCCACATTAGGTGCAGTACAGTTCCCCCACATTAGGTACAGTACAGTTCCCCCACATTAGGTGCAGTATAGTTCCCCCACATTAGGTGCAGTATAGTTCCCCCACAGTTGGTGCAGTATAGTTCCCCCACATTTGGTGCAGTATAGTTCCCCCACATTAGGTGCAGTGTAGTTTCCCACATTAGGTGCAGTACAGTTCCCCCACATTAGGTGCAGTATAGCTCCCCCACATTAGGTGCAGTAAAGTTCCCCCACATTAGGTGCAGTATAGCTCTCCCACATTAGGTGCAGTATAGCTACCCCACATTAGGTGCAGTACAGTTCCACCACATTAGGTGCAGTACAGTTCCCCCACATTAGGTTGGCAGTATAGTTCCCACATTAGGTGTAGTATAGTTCCCCACATTAGGTGCAGTACAGTTCCCCCCACATTAGGTGCAGTATAGTTCCCCCACATTAGGTGCAGTATAGTTCCCCCACATTAGGTGCAGTACAGTTCTCCCACATTAGGTGTGCAGTACAGTTCCCCCACATTAGGTGCAGTATAGTTCCCCCACATTAGGTGCAGTACAGTTCCCCCACATTACGTGCAGTATAGTTCCCCACATTAGGTGCAGTATTGTTCCCCACATTAAGTGCAGTACAGTTTCCCCACAGACATACAGCATCAAGCCATATACAGTGTATGACTGGAGGCTGTATGCCCGTTTACTACCCCACGTCAGTGTTCCAACCACCACTCCTCCTGTCCGGGGTCACAATCTACTGCTATGGCCTATGGGCCATAGCAGTAGGTCCCGGGACCGGAGGAGTGGTGGTCGGAACACCGAAGATGAAGTGCTGGTGAGTGGTGACCATACCCGTGCGTCCTCCTCACTGCTCCGCTCTTCTTCTATGGGTGCACGCACAGGACGTCAGTGACGTCCCTGCGTGTGCTACCTCCCAGCGGCCCCTGCGTTTTTAAAGTTAACGCGGGGCCGCAGAGAGGTAACCGAGGCCACATGTTTGACACCCATGCTCTAGAGTATATTTTTCTTGCGTAGGGTTTCCTTGTTTATCCGGAAAAAAAAACCCTGTCTGATTATGACCGGCCTCTCATATTTCATGCTGTCAACCGTAGCCTGTTCAGGTCTGGGTGGAACATTCCTGACAGGGGAATTATGAGAGCTTCCAGTTTGAAAGGATCTCCTTCCTCACTCAATAGCGTCAATGCAACTTGAAACAATGCCCTGCAGGTCCAATACAGGAGGACTGCTATGGCTCTGGCATTTTTGCTCTGGATTTTGCTCAATACTTTCGGGATGAGAGGAATTGGTAGAAATATGGGAATGAACAGCTGATTGAGAGGCCGTCTAAGAAGGTCTGGTTGTCTTCGATAGTGAGCAAATGCAGGATATCTTCCTGGGATGGGGAGTAGCCATTACATCTAGACTTGGAACACCCCATCTGGCTGTCAAAAGGTTGAGTCTGCTGTTACTTTAAGTGAACCTTTCATGTGTGCTACAGCTATGGAGAGAAGATATAATTCTGCCCAACTCATAATCTGGGCGCAGTCTTTCTGTAGTAACTTGCTCCTGGTTCCACCTTGCTTGTTGATGTAGAATGCTGCTGAGGATTGTCCGTCTGGACCCGGCCTGCCTTGTGAACAAGCAGGGGTTTGAAATGAAATAAAGCCAGCTTTGATGGCCTATGATTCTCTCAAACTGGAGTCTTGCTTATTCTGACTTCCATGTCTGTTGTACCCTGGCATCCATAATGTGGGCTCCCCAACCTTTTGGAGAGGCATCTGTGGTCAGGACTACAGGGTGAGCATACGCCAGGGACCTGCCATAGCGGAATCTCTCTGGATCCAACCACCATGTTAAGTCTTCTTTGAGAAAGCTGGGAATGTTAGTCAGACAATCTGGACTGTCCTGAGCTCTGTTCCAGGATCTTAAGATGTGGTCTTGAAGTGCTCTGATATTCGCCTTCCCCAACTAAACTGCTTCAAGAGTTGATGTGAGAAGGCAGAGAACCCTTATGGCATACCTGATGGAACATTTGTTGAGAGAAACAAAATACCACACCGACCGGTTGATATTCTTGCTCCTCTCGTTGGAGGTCTGCACCCCTCTGGTCATGCTTTCCCCTTGTCTGGCTTTTCCGTTCTCACTGACGAAAAGAACACTGCCTTCTAGGTGATCTCCTGAACCTTCTCTTGTAGACCTTGAAAGATGCCTTTTTCTTATATGGAAAGGGAAGTACCTTCCTCTTCACTTAAAGGGGTACTCCGGTGGAAAACTTTTTTTTTTTTTTTTTAAATCAACTGGTGCCAGAAAGTTAAACAGATTTGTAAATTACTTATATTCAAAAATCTTAATCCTTCCAGTACTTATTAGCTGCTGAATACTACAGAGGAAATTATTTTTTCTTTTTGGAAAGAGCTCTCTGCTGACATCACGAGCACAGTGCTCTCTGCTGATATCTCTGTCCATTTTAGGAAGTGTCCAGAGCAGAATATGTTTGCTATGGGGATTTTCTCCTACTCTGGACAGTTCTTAAAATAGACAGAGATGTCAGCAGAGAACACTGTGCTCATGATGTCAGCAGAGAGCTCTGTGTTCCAAAATTAAAAGAATTTCCTCTGTAGTATTCAGCAGCTAATAACTACTGGAAGGATTAAGATTTTTTTAATAGAAGTAATTGACAAATCTGTTTAACTTTCTGGCACCAGTTGATTTAAAACAAACAAAAAAAAAACGTTTTCCACCAGAGTACCCCTTTAAGGATTTTAATATTTCCTTAAGCTGAGATCCGAACAGAGAAGAAGTATGAAAAGACAATCACACAAAGTTATTCTTACCTGGGATGTCTCCTTCTCACTGTTTGATCCAGAGGGCTCTCCTGGCTCTCCTTGTAGCCTTCAACATTGCCATGAAATTTAATGAAAATTTCAGCACATCCAAAGGAAATCAGCTGTGGTCTGTATAATAGAGATGCAACCTATGATTTCCTCTCTCGGAACCCCCTCCTGCACATCCTGTGTGAGATGGGTTAGCCAGATACGGAGTGCCCTTGCAACCAGAATAGGAGATTCCGCGGTGTGAATCCGGCCTAACTGATTTTTTTTCAATTGCCATGTGATGTTCTTCCATGTTTTAATGTGTGTTCATATGGATTATGCATTTTAACCCCTTAATGACCAAGCCCATTTTCACCTTAAGGACCAGGCCAATTTTATTTTTGCGTTTTCGTATTTTCATCCTCGTCTTCTAAAATCCATAACTCCTTTATATTTCCATCTACAGACCCATATAAGGGCTTGTTTTTTGCGTGACCAATTGTACTTTGTAATGAAACCTCTCATTTTACCATAAAATGTACGGCGAACCCCCCCAAAAATTTTTTAGGGAGGAAATTTAAATGAAAACCAACATTTTGGAGGGGTTCGTTTTCACACTGTACAATGTACGGTAAAAATGACATGTGTTCTTTATTCTAGGGGTCAATACGATTAAAATGATACCCATGGCTAGATACTTTTATATTTTTGTACCGCTTAAAAAAAAATCTAAATCTTTTTGTACAAAATCAGTAATCTAAAAACGCCCTATTTTGACCACCTATAACTTTTTCATTTTTCGGTATATAGGGCGGTATGAGGGCTCATTTTTTGCGCCGTCATCTGTACTTTTTTAGATACCACATTTGCATATATAAAACTTTTAGATAATTTTTTATAAATTTTTTTTGAATAAAATGTGACACAAAAGCAGCATTTGTTTGGATTTTTTTTTAACGTTTACGCCATTCCCTGTACGGGGTCATTAACATTATATTTTGATAGTTCGGACATTTACGCACACGGCGATACCAAATATGTTTATAAAAAAAAATATTTTATGCTTTTTGGGGGTAAAATGGGAAAACACGGACAATTTTCGTTTTTATTGGGGGAGGGGATTTTTCACTGTTTTTTATTTTTAAATTTTTCAACTTTTTTTTTAACACTTTTTATGTCCCCATAGGGGACTATCTATAGCAATCCTTTAATTGCTAATACTGTGCAGTGCTATGTATAGGACACAGCACTGCTCAGTATTATCGGTGATCTTCTGCTCTGATCTGCTCGATCTCAGACCAGAGCAGAAGACCCCGGGAGACGGCCGGAGCCAGGTGAGGGGACCTCCGGCCGCCATGCTGGATGATTGGATCGCCGCAGCAGTGCTGCGGGCGATCCGATCATCCAATCAAAGTACCGAAATGCTGCAGATGCCGTGATCTGTATTGATCACGGCATCTGAGGGGTTAATGGCAGACATCCATGCGATCGCGGATGTCGGCCATTACGGGCGGGTCCCCGGCTGCTGCTAGCAGCTGGAACCTGCCGTGTATGACGCGAGCACCGTTCCGATGCTCGCGGTCATACACAGGACGTAAATGTACGTCCTGGTGCGGGAAGTCCCGCCATACAAGGACGTACATTTACGTCCGTGGTCGTGAAGGGGTTAAGGGAACAAACTTTGGATATTTTTTGGACTTGGTGCTGGTTCCCTTTCATATTACTATATACTTTGAGGGTTTCTGTGCACCATTGGTGAGGTGAACCCTCCATGCTGCACTGTAAGAGCTAAGATTATGTGAATGTAGTAAGTAACAATTGTTGCTCTCTTCCTTTAAAAGGGTATTCCGGGATCTAAGCTTTTATCCCCTATCCAGAGGATTGGGGATAAAATGTCTGATTGTATGCGGGGCTGCGTCTCTAGTGTCGGAAGCTTCCGGGTTTCCGTGACTGGAGACGTGACGTAACACCATGCCCCCTCCATTCATGTCTATGGGAGGGGGCGTGGTGGCCGTTACACCCCCTCCCATATACATGAATAAAGGGGGCGTGGCGGGACATCAATGAGGGGGCGTGGTGGGACATCACTGAGGGGGCGTGGCGTGACATCACGTCTCCAGTCTCGGAAACCCAAAAGTTTCCGACACTGAAGAAGCACCCCCGCATACAAAGAGGGTGCTGCAGGGAGATTGCGGGGAAGCCCAGGGGAGGGCCCCACGCGATCAGACATTTTATCCCCTATCCTCTGCATAAGGAATAAAAGCTTAGATCCCGGAATGCACCTTTAATGTCCACTAATAAAAGTCTAAACTTTTACGGACAGAAAGTCCGCCTCAAAAACCCCCCAGTATGCATTGTGCCAGCAATGGGACTCTGCTGCAGGGGAATTTCAAAACTGAATTCTGCCTGGAAATTCTGTAGTGTGAACCCGGCCTTACTGAACAAAGCGTTTTTGCGGTTGCAATGGTCCCATGACTAAGAACTATAGCCAGAAACATGTTGGTTAGTTTTTCTATTGCTATGCATTGCCTACTAATCAATGTTTATGTGTTCATATGAATTTTTAAGAAAGACCTAATACACTATGGATATTTTAAGGACTTGATGCTTGTTCCATTTTGTGTTACTGGTAATCTCTGCTCTTGGCTAAGGTGCCACCAGCAGGCTCCTAGATGCAATGGGGGAAGGTACTATCTGGGAGATTAGTGTGAACAAAAAAACTGGCACACTCTTAAGAAAGCAGTAAAACAGTCATGAATAAGTAAATGGCTACACTACTCCTACTTTTCTGTACACTACGCCTTTAACATAGATTTTCTGCCTCTGCCCAACCTAATTATTTTTGAATAACACAAAAATAATAGCAGATCAGGCTCATCCAAACGATCCACATTTACTCCATACCCCAAGGAGAAAAATAATAATTGTCACTGGGGAAGGAACCTACACATCCAGGACCAGTGGTCTCTATAATTGTCACTGGAAGGAACCTATGGCGGTTCTGAAATGCGTTTGACATATAATATATATATTTTTAATCTTGTATTGATTGCTATTAGTCCCCACTGCTTGCTTAAACTCCTGTCCAGGATATTGTTACCACTCTGAGATATCAGAGCATCACTGCCATGAGGACACCACTGGGCAGGACACTGACCATGGAAGGTCTCCTTGCTCACCATCATTTACCTAGCAAGAGAGACGCGGAGAGACGCGCAAACTCCAGCAGATCTGCACCCTACGCAGGGGGTCTGCTCCTACGGCCGGTGTAGTGCCGAAGAATGTGTTTTGCCATAGAATGTGATAGAGTGATTGAGCACTCTTCAGTGCTTGAGCATCACAGCCCCATCACATTCTATCGGCTGACACTCGCACACCCGCCGCCTACCATTGGTTACTGCGGGGGCTGGGTGCAAGTGTCACGTTACAAATTTGTTTATCTCCAAACAATGTTCATTGCAGTGCGACTACGGCTACCACAGCAAGAGGATGTCTTGCTGTGGGGAGAATGTGCAGTGCTGCGGCTCACAGTTAACCCTTTCCCCACGGGGACATCGCTTTTTTTTTTGTGGGGGGGGAACAGAGCAGCACCCGCGGGTCACATATGACTAGTTCCCCGATGTGAGGACAGCGCGCTGCAGCTGACCATTAATTCCCTGATGTGGGGACTGCAGGGGAATCATGATAGTGCTGCGGTTGACATGTTACTAATTTCCCCGCCATGGGGATCATGCGTCCATGGGGGGGGGGGATCATGATAGCCGATTCCCCTGATTCCCCCCGCAGGCGCACGTTTCCCATGGCAGGGGAATTAGTAACATGTCAGCCGCAGCGCTTATACACTGATATCTCCCTGCGGGCGCTGTGTCCCCCATGAAGCTTCGGCTATAACAGCAGGAGACATCCTCTTGCTGTAGTAGCCAAATTGGCACTGCAATGAACAGTGTTTGGGGATAAGTATATATGTCACGTGACACTCGCACAAATGATAGCAGACCCTCTAGCGTTAAAGGGATTATCCAGGATTAGAAAACATGAGCAGATTTCTTCAAAAACAAGCACCACACCTGTCCTTAGGTCAATGTTTCCCAACCAGGGTGCCTCCAGATGTTGCAAAACTACAACTCTCAGCATGCCTGGACAGCAAAGACTGTCCAGGCATGCTGGTAGTTGTAGATTTGCAACATCTGGAGGCACCCTGGTTGGAATACACTACCTTAGGTTGTATGTGGCATTGCAGCTCCATTCCATTGAATTTAAATGAGCCAAGTTATAATACCATACACAAACTGAGGACAGGTGTGGTGCTGTTTTTTGTAAACCTGGAAAATACCTTTTAAGGTCTACAATAGCATCTGGGAAAGCTATAGTAAAGGGTTTCACTAGATCTCTCTCAAGACGGATTACTTAGGCTCTATTCTTCAGTAAAGGGTTTAAAGCACAGCTGTCATGAATTTTTACCCCCCATAAACTAATTTCAGGGTGAGAAAATGTAGGCATAACTTTAGCTGCATTCTAGCAGTCTCATTCAAAAATCAAGAACTGAATGATCACTTCCACAAATTGAAATAAGCAGAGGCCCAGAGTAGGGGATTGCCGGTCACGATCAATATTTTATCACAGATTCAATACTACTCTTTAGGACACATAAAATATAACTTTTAATCAATAAATCTAAAATGGTACCACAGAAATATATCTCGGTCACCTAATGAAAACAAACAATGTGTGTTCACAAATAATATGTAGTGTTGGTGATGAGCTAGTGGTGTTTTAGCTGGTAATCTGTAACATTACCAATTATCTATCCAGGTACCATAACTTTCTCATCAATTGCTTCTAACATTGCATACCTACATCCCGATCCCTGATGAACCCGCTGCATAATTAAGCAGTAGAAGTGCGTCAGATTTTTTTTACAGGCCATTATAGCCTATTAAATTGGGATATAGAAGTTATTTAGCTGTACCCACCATCTATTGGGTTTATACAGCATTTTTTACGTTTTGTACATAATTTTTTGTAAATAAATGTTACCCCCTCACTTTTTTTCACAAATTATGTTTTTTTGACTCATTATAACACCTTGTGTGTGAAGGGTTGATCTTTACATAAGGGTTGATCAGATACATAATATTGTATATACTCTCCCCTCCTATCACCTACTTTTTTTTTATTTTTTTCTGTGCACATTAGTGTCAAGGAGGGAACGTCACCATGGTTGAGGACATCCAATTAAGGAGATGGGTCCCTCAAAAGGCAGGGACAGTGATATGGGGGCTCTAGTCTATAGGGTGGGTACTCATATCCTCCCCTTGATCCAAGGTCCCACTTCCATCTACGGATCTACTCAAATATACCTCAAACATCAACCTATGTGCATTGATATATCTATCTGATCGTACCCTCACTAACACATCACTAGGTCATCACCAACACTAAACATTATTTGTGAACACACATTGTTTGTTTTCATTAGGGGACCGAGAATTTAAATTTCTGTGGTACCATTTTAGCTTTAATGATTAAAAGTTATATTTTATCGGTCCTAAAGAGTAGTATTGAATATGTGTTAAATTAGTCTCATTCAGCCAGAAAAATGCTTTATTCAAATGCTTTATTCTGCAGTAAGCAAGTCCTCAGCACATGCGCTCTCCTTTTCCATCTTCTTGCACCTGGTGAGTTTTCCAAACAAGTGCTCGCTCCTGCTGCCTCCTGGCTCATCACACCTGCGTAATGCTAGTTGCAGACAGTGAGCAAGCTCCTTGTCTATAGCATTAAGCAGGCATGCTAAGGCAGCGGGAGTGCTCGTTCTGTGGAGTCAGCGCACACAAGAGGATGTGAAGGGGGGCGCATGCGCTGAGGAACCGTGTGCCAATTGCGGCAGCAACGGCATAAAGGAGAAATAAAAAAATTCCCTAGAGTTCCTCTTTAAGCCATACCTGCCAAACTTCATCTCCTTCCTGGGACTTAGGAGAGGAAAAATGTCACCACCCAGCAATGTTCTGAAAATAGACTTTGTTGTTTTGTTTGTATATTTATTGACATGAACAAAAAAGAAAACAAAAACACATCCAGTGGGTAAGATGCGTTTTGGGATGCTAATTTCCTAGTCTTGATGACAGAAAATATAGATTTTATTAAAGACAGGAGAAGAACATTATTGCAATTTCCTTCTTTTCTACTTCGCATAGCAGCAAGAGTTAATGAAACAGGTGTACGGAAAAAAAACTTGAATATGGAAATTCAGTATATGAAGTTAGCCAATCAGCTTACAACACAGTTCATAGAAGGAGAGAACTGGTGTATAAGATCCTTTTTCTTTGATGCTGAAAGGAACGGAATAGACTAATAAATCGTCCTATAAACGGTAATATGAAGAAAATAAGCGGAGTCCCTTCTTTTGAGAGCCGATTGTGAACTGAAGGTTAGAACTGCTGGAACAACATTGTTGAACTGAAGAAAAAATGGAATGTCAAAGATGCACTTCCTTCATAGATAATCCTTAGACTATAAGAAAAGAAATAGGATAGGGTTAATGGGGTGGGATAAGGTTCGTCTCCTGTCTTTAATAAAATCTATATTTTCCATCATCAAGACTAGGAAAATCCTCAATTTTATTACGACTGATAATTTCACATTATTGCATGTTCATAGCTTAATAACATAAGAGTTTATTGTAATATATATATAAGGTTCTAAATTATAGCCATGGAGACACAGAATCCGGGCGAAAATAGAAGGTCTTAAAAGTAGATTCTGACAACCAATCCGCTGCTTTCATAATGTCAGATAGAGATCCTCCTGCTTGTCTTACATTAGTAGCCATTGATCCTCTAGTAGAATTAGCTCCAAATAGAGAAACATCTATACCTGCTAAGACCATTGTCTGCCTAACCCATCTAGCTAAAATAGGGGAGGATACTGGAAGGTGAGGTTTACAGAAAGATATCAGTAATTGTGGAAAATAAATATTTCGAAGAGATTCAGTTTTACTTTCATATGTTTTTAAGCAACGGACTACACATAAATTCTCTTGTTGGGGAAACGCTGGATAAAAGATTTCATGAAGACCTGTTTTGGTGCGTCTATTAATACGAAAAATTACGCCTTGGGGTGAAAACTGTCACTGTGATATATCTAGAGCTCTTACATCAGATACTCTTTTAAAATAAATTAAACATAGTAAAACTGTGAGTTTAAAGGATAATAATCATAAAGTAAGAGATTCATTATCACCCCAAGAATCAATAAGACATGAAATTATATTAATATCCCAAGTAGATTGATATATGGGTAAAGGAGGTCTTCTGAATTTTATACCTTTCATTAGTTTGCATACTAAAGGGTGTCTACCTACAGGTATAGATTGAATTGGTGCATGATGAATAGATATGGCTGAGCGGTCAAAAGACGCAGAGAGTAAATTCTAAATTTGGGTTATAGGTGCATGAATGGAATCCAAATTCCATTAATTGCACCAATTACACCAAATTTTCCAGGCTGATCCGTAAGCAGTTTTGGTGCCTTGAGCCCATGCATCTGAAAGTATCTCTCTAGTTGACTGAGAAATATCTGATTCTGACTCTGTTGGCCTGATATGCACCAGGCCACCAGGGACAGAAGACCTGACAAAACTAGTGGGTGAGGGTTGCCTGATGGATCGCTCAATATGGATTGAGACATTGGAATTATTCTGGGAAAATCCACAGACATCTCTAGAATCTGGGAGAACCACCACTGAGTTGGCCACCAGGGAGTTATCAAAATTTTATTTGATTTCTGGAGTTTGGTATGAAGGAGAACTCTCAGGATTAGAGCAAAAGGAGGAAAAGCATAAAGTATTTTGCAGGCCAAATTTGTAATAGAGCATCCGTCCCTATTGATTCTGGGTTTGGGAGCCAACTGAAAAATGTATGAACTTGGCGATTTGAACAGGATCCAAACAGATCTAGATGAACTAGTCCTCAAAGTTTGTTTCTTTGTTGGAAAATAGTTGGATCTAATTTCCAGTCGCTGTAATCTACTAGATATCGGGAACTCCAATCCGCGATGGAATTGGAAAGGCCTGGAATATATTCCGCTTTCAGCACAATTTGTCTGTCAAGACAAAAATGCCAAAGGTCCTTTGCAATATTGGCAAGAATCTTTCGATTTTGTGCCTCCTAAGCGATTGACATATTGCACTGCAGAAATATTGTCCATACATAAAAGGACACAACCAGTGTGATTTGTCTCTCGCGAAGCTCTTGAGAGCAAAGGAACCTGCTAATAACTTTAGGCAATTGATATGTAGGGAAGATTCTTTTGTGGACCATTTCCCAACTGTTGAAAGAGAGCCGCATCGAGCTTTCCAACCCAGGTGACCGGCATCTGACTCTATTATTAGGTCTGGCATAGGATTGAATATGGCTTTCCCATTACAATCCTGAATGTATTGTAACCATAGTAATTCTTCTTTTGTTTCTTCAGTAAGAGTTTGTTGGAATAACCCAAACCTTTTCTCAAATGTTGTGCTTTTAGGCGTTGGAGAGCCCTGTAATGTAGAGGGGCTTGGAAAATTGCTTGGATGGAAGCTAATAACAGACCTACTATGCGAGCTATTGTACGAAGAGATATCAGTTGTTTGTTTAGGATTGATCTGATCTCTTTCCGAATGGTTTTTAGTTTTCTTGGAGGAAGACATGAGAGTCTCTTGGGTATTGATCAGAAAACCCATGAATTCTATCTCTTTGGCAGGTATTAAAATGGACTTTTCTAGGTTGATTTAAAATCCTAGATTTGATAGTAGTGTTAGGGTCCATTGAATGTGAGTATCCTATTAGAGTCAGTGATTGGGCCATTATTAGGATATCGTCTAGGTAGATTATTAATTGGATACCCCGGGTTCTTAAGGCAGCTACTACTGGTTTGAGTAGTTTCGTAAAACACCATGGGGCTGGTGACAGTCTGAAAGGCAAGCTGGTAACATAGTAACATAGTTCATAAGGTTGAAAAAAGACCAGAGTCCATCAAGTTCAACCTATAACCCTAATAAGTCCCTATTGAGTTGAGTTGATCCAGAGGAAGGAAAAAAAAACTCATACTAGAGGTAAAAATTCCTTCCCGACTCCAAATATGGCAGTCAGAATAAATCCCTGGATCAACCTTCTGTCCCTATAAATCTAGTATACAAAACCAGTAATGTTATTACTCTCCAAAAATGCATCCAGCCCCTTTTTGAACTCTTTTACAGAGTTCACCATGACCACCTCCTCCTGGTGAACTGCCATTTCTGATCCTTCCAAATAAATTGGAGGTATGGTTGAGATTGATGATGCATAGGCACTGTGAGGTAGGCATCTTTTAGGTCGATTTTGGCCAGCCAATCTTTCTGTATCAATAGATCTCTTAGAAGGTGAATACCCCACCCCCCCCCCCCCATCTGATACAGAACAAAATTGTTGAGGATCTTCAGGTTGATTACAGGTCTGAATCACCCGTCTTTCTTTTTTACTAGAAATAAATTGCTTAGAAAACCTGGGAATTGGAGAGACTGGTATTATTGGGCCCTTGGAACATATGTCTATGAGATGTATGTCTGATTGAGAGAAATGAATTGGATGAGGATTTTGGAATTGAACAGGAGTTGTCATGAATTCTATTTGGTATCCCAAAACTGTATTCAGGATCCATGCATCTGATGTGATTTTGGTCATGGTCTGGAAAAAATGTGCTATCCTTCCTCCCAATGGAATGTGATAAAAATACAGGATGTGTCTTACCTGCATAGGATCTGGAACGGGGATATCCTCGATGAGAGCCTGGTCTCCACGATCTTTCTCTTGTTGGGAAGAAGGGGGTTGTAGGGTAGGTGGCTGATGGTGAAGAGTGTTTTTGGGTAATTTGGCCTATTTTCAGGTCTGGGAGGAGCTCTAGGAAGGTTTCCTCTATAGTATTGACAGCTGGGAAATCGGCCCTTTTTTTCCCAGCCCTATCAAAAACCTTCCCCTGAAAAACCTTTTTTAAATTGTATGGTGCTTTGTAAAGAGAAGAGAATAAAGCTACATATTTATTAATTTCTTTTACAAAAGAGTCTCTGAAAAGGAGACCTTCTGTGGGATTTTCAGACTTAGTTAGATAAATGGACCAATTGAGGGTCCAGTTTCATCAACACTGATCTTTTCCTTTCTGAGCAAAGTATGGCGTTTGTACTGACAAAAAAGCAAATTGCCCGTTGGGCCCATCCACGCAACACTGAAATATCTAGTGGTTTCTCAGAAACTGCTGCCTCCTCTGACAAATTCAAGATTTTTGTTAATGGACCTAATAAGTCCACGAATCTGTCCTGTACAGTCCTGAAAGACCGATCCACATCCTTTTCAGAGTTTTTGCCTGATTTATTAAGGTATTTGACTAAAAATGGGTCAAGTTCTGGGGTGTGAGATAATTTATGTGGAAGTCTGAATATGGAGTCACACTCAAAATCAAAGTGGAAAACCACACTACAGGCTGATCCAACTTTGATGTAATGTCCTTAACCCCTTGGGGACAGAGCCCATTATGACCCTAAGGATGGGAGCATTTTTTGTAAATCTGACCACTGTCACTTTAAGCATTAATAACTCTGGGATGCTTTTACTTATAAATTTGATTCCGAGATAGTTTTTTCCTGACATATTCTACTTCATTGTAGTGGTAAATTTTCGTCGATACTTGCATAATTTCTTGGTGAAAAATGTTAAAATTTGATGAAAAATTTAAAAATTTAGCATTTTTCTAACTTCGAAGCTCTCTGCTTGTAAGGAAAATAGACATTCCAAATAAATTATATATTGATTCGCATATACAATATGTCTACTTTATATTTGCATCATAAAGTTGACATGTTTTTACTTTTGGAAGACATCAGAGGGCTTCAAAGTTCAGCAGCAATTTTCCAATTTTTCACAAAATTTTCAAAATCTGAATTTTTCTGGGACCAGTTCAGTTTTGAAGTGGAACATTCAAAATCTTTTTTACACTCGCATGTTAATGTAGACCCAGTTTTTCAAATTGGGGTAAAAGGAGAAAAAGCCCCCCAAAATTTGTAACCCAATTTCTCTTCAGTAAGGAAATACCTCATATGTGTATGTCAAATGTTTGGCGAGCACAGTAGAGGGCTCAGAAGGGAAGGAGCGACAATGGGATTTTGGAAAGTGAATTTTGCTGAAATGGTTTTTGGGGGGCATGTCGCATTTAGGAAGCCCCTATGGTGCCAGAACAGCAGAAAACCCCACATGGCATACCATTTTGGAAACTACACCCCTCAAGGCACGTTACAAGGTGTCCAGTTAGCCTTAACACCCCACACGTGTTTGACGACTTTTTGTTAAAATCGGATGTGTAAATGAAAAAAATATATATTTTTTCACTAAAGTGCAGTCTTTTCCCCAAATTTACCATTTTTACAAAGGGTAATGGGAGAAAATGCCCCCCAAAATTTGTAACCCCATCTCTTCTGAGTATGAAAATACCCCATGTTAGGACGTTAAATGCTCTGCGGGCGAACTACAATGCTCAGAAAAGGAGCGCCATTGAGCTTTTGGAAAGAGAATTCGTTTGGAATGGTAGTCAGGGGCCATGTGCGTTTACAAAGCCCCCCATGGTGCCAGAACAGTGGACCCCCCCACATGTGACCCCATTTTGGAAACTACACCCCTCACAGAATTTAATAAGGGGTGCAGTGAGTATTTACACCCACGGCTCCGTCCCCCGTGTGACGTCACGCTCCGCCCCCTCAATGCAAGCCTAAGGGAGGGGGCGTGACAGCGCCGGAGTACCGCTTTAAGGCTCACTATACCCCTTGTTACGTTCCGTGAGGGGTGTAGTTTCCAAAATGGGGTCATACGTGGGTATTTTTTTGTGTTTTTCTGAACCGTTATAAAATTTTACACCAAGTTGTAGACCTCAACTTTTCCTTTTCATACGGGGTAAAAGGAGAAAAAGCCCCCAAAAATTTGTAGCGCAATTGCACCAGAGTATGGAAATACCCCATATGCGGCCCTAAACTGTTTCCTTGAAATACGACAGGGCTCCAAAGTGAGAAAGCACCATGCGCATTTGAGGCCTAAATTAGGGATTTGCATATGGGTGGACTCTGATGCAAGCGTTACAATTACCTCCGCTACCAAAAATATTCTACGTCAGTGATTCCCAAACAGGGTGCCTCCAGCTGTTGCTTAACTCCCAGCATGCCTGGAGAGTCTGGAGGCTCAGTTTTGGAAACACTGCCGTACGAGATGTTTTTCCATTTTTATTGGGGGGGGGGGGGGGGGGGGGGTTGTAGTGTTTTACCCTTTATTTTGTGTAGTGTAGTGCTTTTAGGGGTACATTCACACGGGCAGGGGTTTACAG
Organism: Hyla sarda; assembly: GCF_029499605.1. Taxonomy (NCBI): domain Eukaryota; kingdom Metazoa; phylum Chordata; class Amphibia; order Anura; family Hylidae; genus Hyla; species Hyla sarda. Next base: position 303,744,495 of record NC_079189.1, read on the forward strand.
TGAGTTTCCCGCTAGGAGTTTGAGGTGCAGCGGAAAGCTTGCTACAGCTCAAACTTGAAGCTTGATTCCCCTTTATTTTCTGGGTCACCGGAGACCCGTAATCGCCGCATTACCGGTCTAAATTGACCAACGATTTGCAGTCTCAGGACCCCCCCCCCATATGTGTTAGCACTGGATGCCTGCTGAATGGCCTGGGTCCTTAAGGATCGGGGATGCTATATGCCCTGTGTCCCCAAGAGGTTAAAGGGGTACTCCGGTGAAAATTTTACTGATGCCGGAAAGTTAACCAGATTTGTAAATTGTGAATTGGGGTAGAAAACAGACATGGTGCACATCTACAATCTTGTATAATGATCTGATTGCTTCTCAGCATTATATCAAAAACAGGTTGTTAGTATACATTTTTGATCAAAAAGTACAAGCCCACTCGCCACGTCAAGGCCACCTATTTAGAGTGGGTCCCTAACGTCCCTAGCATAAAATGGCGCGGCACTGGGCGGCGTCCACCACCACCGCCGCCGCGACACCAGTGCCCACGGGGGGGAAACGACCCACTGGCAGAGCGGCCCCAATGCCACTCAAACCAGTCCATGGGTCGCAGCCACGGCAGCAACGGACGCCGCACAGCACCACACCAGTGTGAACAAGGTGTAATGGCTCACTTACCATGCTCTCCCAGTCAGACTGGGAGGCTGCTAGGAAAGAAATGGCCCTTGTGTAGCTAAGTACTACTTATATAGGGTTGGGCTGAGGGGTGGGGAAGAGTGCAGCACATGTTCAAACAAAAAAAAGGAGGGGATAGAAAACACAGTGTGAATTCGCACCCTTCCGCACCCACTCAGCCCAACCCTATATAAGTAGTAGTTAGCTACACATGGGCCTTTTCTTTCCTGGCAGACTCCCAGTCTGACTGGGAGAGCATGGTAAGTGAGCTGTAGCATCCTGTTCACACTGCTGTGGTGCTGTGCGGCGTCTGTTGCTGCCGTGGCGCTGTGTCTGCGGGGAGGTGCAACTCATGGACTGGTTTGAGTGGCATTTGGGCCGCTCTGCCAGTGGGTAAATTACTTCAATTTAAAAATCTTAATCCTTCCAGTACTTATCTGTATGCTCCAGAGGAAATTCTTTTCTTTTTAAATTTGTTTTCTGTCTGACCATAGTGCTCTCTGCCGACACCTCCGTCTGTCTCAGGAACGGTCAAGAGCAGGAGCAAATCCCCATAGCAAACCTATCCTGCTCTGAACAGATCCTGAGAGACAGGCAGAGGTGTCAGCAGAGAGCACTGATGTCACACATAAGAGAAATTTTAAAAGAAAAGAATTTCCTCTGGAGCATACAGTAGCTGCTAAGTACTGGAAGGATTAAGATTTTTAAATAGAAGCAATTTACAAATCTGTTTAATGTTCTGGCACCAGTTGATTTAAAAAAATATATATATTTAGTTTCATTCAATGCATGAATTTAGACATATTAATCTTCCTGGTAAAACACATTTTAGGGGGATGGATTCACTGAAAAGGCCAAGGCTTAAAGGGGTACTCAGGTTGAAAACTTTTTTTCTTTTTATATGAACTGGTGCCAGAAAGTTAAACAGATTTGTAAATTACTTCTATTAAAAAATCTTAATCATTTTAGTACTTTTAAGCAGCTGCATGCTACAGAGGAAATTCTTTACTTTTTGAGTTTATTTTTTGTGTTGTCCACAGTGCTCTCTGCTGACACCTCTGTCCGTGTCAGGAACTGTCCAGAGTAGCATAGGTTTGCTATGGGGATTTTCTCCTGCTCTGGACAGTTCCTGATACGGGCATCAGGTGTCCGCAGAGAGCACTGTGGACAAGACAAAAAAGAAATTCAAAACAGCTGATAAAAAGATTTTTTAATAGAAGTAATTTACAAATCTGCTTAACTTTCTGGCACAAGTTCATTTAAAAAATTTGTTTCCACCGGAGTACCCCTTTAAGTTTAATAAAGTGCCAAAAATATGTCAAAACTTTGGCACACACATTTGGCAATATGTAAGCTGGAAGATGGTCTGAAAGTGGGGCACTGAGAATGGGCGATTATCGGCAGTTATTGCCCTGTGTAATAGGGCCAGTGATCAGCTGATGAATGAGCAAATGCTTGTCCATCGGCTGATCTGTTTGCTTTCTCTGCCCAAAAAAAGATTTTTGTGCTCACCGCAAAATCTCTTTGTAGCCTTGATTTAGGGACACCGATACTGATGGGTATATGCTCTTGCCACTAGGAGGTGCTGACACTAAGGGAAAAAAAGTTGGCTCTTCCCTGGCAGGATATAATCACCCACTGGAGGTGAGGTAATCAGTTTTGTCACAAAAGCAGTAGGAGAAGCCAACAAAGAAATATGTCTGAAGGACCCCAAAAAAAATAAATATATTTTTTATAAAAAAAGAACCGGAAAAGATTATCTGGACAGGAAAAGAAGAAATGGGTGGGGGCTGTGTCCCCCAATGAAGGCTACGAGAAAGAGATTTAACGGAGAGTACAAAAAAAAATCTCCTTTTCTCAGTCGCTCTTCATTGGGGGACACCGATATGACGCACAAAAGCATTCCCCTAGGGTGGGAATAACAACCACCAGAGAAAGGAAATCAGTCCAGAGACCAAACCCACTCATTTGTAAGGTCCACGGACAAGACCCTGGGCCAGAGACAAGCGAAGCCCAGAAACTGAGCACCAGTCCATGAGTTGGACTAGGACGCCAAAGGAAGGGGCCGTCCTTGTAGAGACTCTAAACCTACGGCGCATAGAGAGAAACAAGAAAAGATTGAATAGGAATCCAGATGGGCCGAAACCATCCCGGAAAGGAGGGAGGAAGGCAACTCCAAGGAACCCAGAACCAGACAGTGGGCTAATCCGGCTGGGAAACAAAAAAGGAAAAGAGCACAACAAGAGAACATGGCAGAAAAACGCCAGGGTGAGCAACGTACGCCTGAGCAGAAGGCGGGCACGGAAGGTGGAGACCAGAAAACCACTGGAAAAAAATGAAAGAGAGACGGAAACCATCTCTAGAGAGGCCTGGTGGACAAGAATGATGACCTGAACAGCTGCAGACCCAAAACCCATGTCCCAGGGGCCCGTCGTGAGCACCCGGGAGGCAAAATCAGCTCGACTGGTGTAATCTGGGTGACTGGAACACCCTCCATCTCGGGATACATGGACCCTGAAAGGAGGAGACGGAAAGTAACAACAGCCAAAAAAACGAGCATCCTGGAATATCGGAGTGACTGACATGGAAACTGAAGGTTCCCGAGTCACCTGGAAGACTTACACGTAAGGATAAGCGGCCAAGAAAGGAGCGGAAAACTCTGAAAAGGAAAATCCCGGAACAATGGGAGTGGCCAACATGGGAATTGGAGGTTCTTAAATCTCCTTGAAGACATACACCTGTAGAGTAAGTAAACCCAACGTCCGCCAAACGCTCCAGGTGACCAACCTCCTTGTTGAGACAAGAAGAAGTGCGGTACAGAAAGACCACCCCACAAATGGGCTTGGGGAGAAGTCTGGGCAGGATTGCAACACATGCCTGAGACCCCAACCATCCATAAGGCCCAAAGAATCAAGAGGGACAACCTAGAAAGAAGGCACGCCACAGCAACCTAGGATAGAGTCCAAGACAAGGAGACTAACCAGTCTTGGACTCCAGCGGTTCAAGTGGACCAGAGCACTCCAAAGCAACATCCCATCAGGATGGGAACAGAGGGGGAAACAAAAGGGAACTCAACTGGGACTCCCAGGTTCTGGGCACATGAAGGTTACTCCAGAAGACTGAAGTATCAGTGTAGCTCAACCGACCCTATCAAGAGGATGAACACACCCTTCCAGGGAGATTGCGCGGAGTGCAATGGCAGGACCCAAACAGGTGGTGGCTAGGTTGGCTGTTGCCGAGTTATATATGAATGCATAAACTCCTCCAACAGGGGAGAGTGCCAAGCCTGCGTGAGCAGGAGTAGAGTAGAAAGTGCTCAGCAAAATAGTCCCCCTAGTGGAGGGGAAAAGAAGGGGTGGCCGAGATGAAACTCGGGCACTGACCATGCCCTAATCCCCGTACCCCCTGTGGAAAGAGGATTGTCAAAGTGCGCCAGGCACTGTGGGAGCAGGGAAATGCCACCCTACGGCAACGGACAAAGTACTGGGTGGACAAAGCCCCCAGGAACCCTGTGAAAACATATCGAGGTATGGAGGAGCCAAGTTGTGTGTGACCCCAGAGGGATCGGAACCCTGGACACAGGTGCTGGGCAAAGATACAAAGACGTGACTACAAATGCACGTAAGAAGCACACACACACATGACCAACAGCGTTGAGAGGAACAACCCCATCGGGGTGAAACCCTGGACCAGGTGGGCTTCAACAAAGCCATCCTGGTCGATGTCTAAGACAAGAGAGCAGGCGCCTGAGCCACCCTGCACAGGAACCCAGGAAGATACCATGCCAGAACAGAGTTGCTCAACCGCCTCAGACCTGTGGAAAAAAGATCACAGGAAGGCTCGAGGCACACCTCACCAAACAGAAGGAAATGTGGGTTCTACATGAGCAGAGTGGTCCTAGTATAGGTAGGGACACAGACATGGTTAACCCACAATAGTAGTGGGGTACCAAGACTGTAGACATGAAAGAAACCGCAGACATCCAAAAGTCCGGTAGTATGGAAGAATGGCTCAGCACCCAACTGTGTGTCACAACCATGCTCCTAGCAGACCAATGTTGCACCCTAGATAGTGGAACAGAGTGCTGCTGTTGCTGTAAAAATCCATGGAACCTGCAGGAAACGTCCACACTCCTAAATGGTGCCACACACCAGGACTGCTGTCTCAGACGCAAGAGATGAAGGATGTATGTGGGGCAGGAAACATGCAGATATAAAAGGCCAATGAACCCACAGACACACTCTTTTCGGAACTTCACATGGAAAGTGAGTCACCAGACTGCAGCCATGGGAGCGGCAGGAAAGGGGGAGGGGACCTGGTGGATTAGAAAACCATGCAGACACAGACTGGCTATCTGGCATAGGGACCATTGCCAAACCGGGTCCTGCATTCAGAACCACACACTGAAAGTGGATCACCAGCCGTCAGAGTGACAGGCATGTAGAGAGTGACATAGTAAAGTAGGGAACCCTACGAACCAGTATGTGGTGCATTGTATAGAGCCCATGGGGTGACTCACTTGGAACTACACCTTGGCAGTGGGTTAACTGAACTTGCGTCCACAGTGTGGGAAGTGTAGGGTAGTTGACCCAGTGTAGTAGTAAACCATGTAGACAACCGTATGGCTGACTGGTAAAAGATTCCTGAACACACAGGTTCACTCCGTCGAACCCTCCCACAGAAAGTGGGGTACTGGAGTGCGGCCAATCTAACGGGTGACCTGGCGGTGTAGGAGACTCAGCAGACAAAAGTCTGTCTGACTGGCTTCAGACCCGTATACCTGCAGGGCCCCTCATCTAGATCCCTCACACCAGCAGTGAGGTACGGAAAACCGTGACAGCATATAGATATCAGGTCCAATCCATGCCCACGCAGGGACACTCCCATGGAGAACTAGCATTGGACGTGAGGATCCAGAGCACTGGCCGCGGATACGGCAGCCTGTGGAGGAGGGAATGAAATAGTAGGACACGCCAAGATGGGCGGCTGGCAAACCTGACAGAGGAGTAATCTCAAAGGCGTCCTTAGCGTCCGCCAGAAATGCAAAAGCCCTTGCAAGGGCACCCAACCAGTGTCCTGCCTCGGGAAGGAGAAGGAATTCGAATGAGGGCACAACGGACATGATATTGGAAGAACAGTCACTGAATATATCCCCAGTAGTTTCCAAGGGATCGTGAAATCCCTGGCAGCAACCTGCTATGGCAGTTCGCCTACACCCCCTGACAAAGTGAGAACCCTGCAGAAAATAAGTACGCCAGAGGCCTACCTCAACTGACCCAATGTAATTTGTCTATAGCAGGTCACCTTACAGGGTGACTGACACTAAGCTAAACTGATAACCTCACTTCCAGTGGGCGAGTATATCCTGCCAGGGAAGAGACTACTTTTTTCCCTTAGTGTCAGCACCTCCTAGTGGCATAATATAGATAAGGCAAGTCCTTACATATACAAGTAAGAAAGATCTGCTGGAAGCTGTAAATCACTGTCTGTCTATGTAGAGGACAGGAGCTTCTTCAGGGTCCTGCACAGTACATGCAATGTCCTGAAAAAGTAACATGGAGCCACCCTTATCTGGAGTCCAAAGGAGCAGCTAACTGTGGCACAGGTAAAGAGTACAGAACATGTAATACCTCCCTGTACTGTAGGGGGCGCTATCAGACAGCAGTTCAGTGCATACACTGCAGTAATACAGGTGTTTTACCAGTGAATACCCATTCTAATTGGTCAGTTCTTCCAGCCATTGACAATTTTCACAGATCTGGACTGTCTGTAGCATTGTATGTTGAGTCTGGTTTCAAGTTACAATGGTCCAGAAAAGACCATTCTGTGTTGAAACTATTGTAAGATGAGGGATCACTGTATAAGGTTACAAGAACCTGATAAGCTTTTTTTAATTGATGCTTGGCACTCTAAAGCACTAAACAATGTGACCAATCAGTGGACACAAATGGGCACTGTCAGAATCAAAAACTTTTTTACATGTACATCTTGGCAAAAGAAAATATTTGCAAAGTGTTTTATTCTACATAGTAGAACAAAATACCAGTCAATATTAAAACTTTCACTATATAATTAAGTAAAAAGTGTTTTTCATGAATTCATGCAGGTAGATGTAAAAGTAGTTCTCAGGCCTTCACTGAAACAAGGTTGCAATGCGAGGTCACCGATCCCCGTCTAAGTGTGAAGAATGTAGTCTACTTAACACCTCTCTTGGCCTTTGCTTCAATTTATTAGCCCTCTGCTGCTGGATAAACTGAAAAATAAAATAAAAAATGACAGAAGTATGTTCAGGATCAGCTGCTTAATGTACTGAGAAGAAAAATAAGGAATAACACTATAGCGTACAGAAACCTGCTCTCCTTAGATACATCTGTAGAAGGCCATCAGGTTAAAGCAGTATTAGGTCTGTACATGGTCCTAGCTTCTTGATTTAAAGGGGTTGTCCAGCAAAAACAATCATTTTAAATCTGGCGAGTTAAAAAAAAAAAAAACTCCTCTTACCTTCCTTGCACCCCTGTTGCTGCTGGTATAACAGAGCTCTGCTCCCAACTGTCTGGTGTTTCCGGGTTTGGGGATGTGATGTTGAATGAACGGCTGCAGCAGTGTCCCACCTCAGCCAGTGATTGGCTGAGAAAGCGTGTGTCCTCTCAAAACCCGGAGGCACTGGACAGCCAGAAACCAAGCCACTGAAGTGAGGACGGAAAGTGTGTTTTATTTATTTACTTACCCCTTCACTGACCAGATTTAAAATAAAGTGGTTGTCTGGGCAAAACATTTAATGGCTGTGTACCCTTTTACAAACATACTGTATCTCCAGAAGGATATAGGTATTTTGGAGATAGTTCAGATTAAAGCTACTAAACTAAAAGGACCTTAACATGTATAGCTTGAAAGAAAGAAGAGACAGAGGGGATATGATAGAGACTTTTATATACATAAAGGGAATCAACACGGTAAAGAAGGAAGAATATATTTATATAGGAGAAAAACTACCACAAGAGGACAGTTATAACCCCTTAAGGACACAGCCAATTTTCAAATTAGCATTTTTGTTTTTTCCTCCTCTGCTTTTAACATCCACAACTCTAATTTTTCCACCTACAGACCCATAGGCTTGTTTTTTTTGCACAATCAATTGTACTTTGTAATGACATCTTTCATTTCATCATAAAATGTACAGCGAAACCCAAAAATTATTATTTTTTGCAACTTTTGGGGCGCTTGGATTTTACGCAGTGCATTTATGGCAAAAATTATAAATTGGTCAGGATTTACTATTGAAAACCCGACCTGTTTTGTTGGGTTGTGGGCCAGAAATTCTGTCTGCACCAGAATTTGTGCCAGAATTGAGAAAAAACCTGACCAACTCTCTATTTTACTTAGTAAACCCGAAAAGGGGGCGTGGCCACTGAAAAAGGAGCGTGGCCCGATATTATTCACAAAAAAAACTACATCATTTACTAAGGTTTCCACAGAAAATGTGGTGGATTTGAGCTGAGGAAAACCCTACAGATCAGAGATGTAAAAATAAAAAAAAAGTAAAAAGAAAAATGTAGGGAAAAGTGCCAAATGTAGGGAAACCTTAGTAAATACAATGGAAAACAAAATTGTAGGGAATTAAAACCCACAAAGAAAACTACACTCCACTCTTAGTAAATCAGGGCCATTATCTGTATTCCGTAGGTCAATGCGATTAGAATAATACCTAATTTATATAGTATTTCTATTATTGTACTACTACAAAAAAATGCTAACTTTTCTTTAACAAAATTGGTTTGCATAAAATTGTCTTTTTCTGACCCCTATAAGTTTATTTTTCGCTATACAGGGCTGTATGAGGGCCCAATTTTTGCACAGTGATCTGTAGTTTTTATCAGTACCATTTTTTTTTATGGGAATTTTTGATCACTTTTTATACATTTTTTTCTGATATATGATGTGATTAAAAATCAGTAATTTTTTCTATGTTTACTGTGCAGTATCATAAACAATTTGTCTTAATAGTTTGGACATTACTACATGCCAAATGTAATTTTTTTTTTTTTAAATGGGAAAATAAGGGTGATAAAATTTTTCTTTTTATTAGGGGAGGGTGTTTTTTCATAATTTTTTAATACTTTTATTTTACCCTTTTTAAATCCCCACAGAGGACTTTTACATGCAATCATTAGATTGCATTCACTAGATAATGCTATGCCTATAGCATATCATTACATAGTGTGATCGTCGATCCACTGATACAGCCTGGCTAAGCTAAGGAGCATCATTGGATCAGCAATCGGCGGCCGAAGGCACATAAGGGGACCCTGTTCAGCTCACCAAACCCTCGCAATCACCTCGCAGGGGTTTGGTGAGCTCTACTGAGCTACCTGCAACTTCCATTTTCACTTTAGACGCTGTGATCGGCATTGATCACAGCATCTAAAGGGTTAAATGCAGGGGCAACTGTGGGATCGCCGTTGCTTGTCATAAACAGTGAGTGTTTGGTTACTTAAGGATTCAGGGCGTATGCCCTTGGTCCCTAAGTACCAGGATACATGGGCGTACCCGTATGCCCTTAACAGGTTAAATTAGAGGGGCAAAGGTTTATGCATTAATATCAAGAAGTATTGCTTTATTGAAAGAGTAGTAGATGCATGGGATAGCCTTACTGCAAAAAGTGGTAGGAGTTCAATTATGCGTGGGATAGGCAAAAGGCTATTCTTCATATAAGATAGAGATATGCATAAGGCTATCCTTCATATAAGATAGGGATATACATAAGGCTATCCTTCATATAAGATAGGGATAAGACTATCCTTCATATAAGATAGAGATATGCATAAGGCTATCCTTTATATAATATAGGGATAGACTTAAGGCTATCCTTCATATAAGATAGAGATAGGCATAAGGCTATTCTTCATATAAGATAGAGATAAGCATAAGGCTATCCTTCATATAAGATAGAGATAGGCATAAGGCTATTCTTCATATAAGATAGAGATATGAATAAGGTTATCCTTCATATAAGATAGGGATAGGTATAAGGCTATTCTTCATATAAGATAGAGATATGCATAAGGCTATCCTTCATATAAGATAGAGATATGCATAAGGCTATCCTTTATAAAAAATAGGGATATACATAAGTCTATCCTTCATATAAGATAGAGATATGCATAAGGCTATCCTTCATATAAGATAAAGATATGCATAAGGCTATCCTTTATAAAAAAAATAGGGATATACATAAGTCTATCCTTCATATAAGATAGAGATAAGCATAAGGCTATCCTTCATATAAGATAGAGATATGCATAAGGCTATCCTTTATATAAGATAGAGATAAGCATAAGGCTATCCTTCATATAAGATAGGGATAGGCATAAGGCTATCCTTCATATAAGATAGAGATATGCATAAGGCTATCCTTTATATAAGATAGAGATATGCATAAGGCTATCCTTTATAAAAAAATAGGGATATACATAAGTCTATCCTTCATATAAGATAGGGCCAAGGCAAGCATTGACAAGCACTAGGTCTCCTTCAGAGTTTCCCACATGAAGTTCCCTGCAAGATTTGTGACAAGAATAATCCCAATAAGAGCATGCACATTACACACGTATCATTATACAATTGAAAAGCTTTATTTACATGAAGTGAACATACATCTTTAAGAAATATTACCTCCTTGGTGTTCTCCAGTGTAGTATAGCAATAGGATTCTTTCTCTAAAGAGGTTACAGTGGAAATATACAGTTGTTGAGCCATGCCTACAAATGACCTTGTGAGGAACAGATGCTGTTTTAGCATGTCATTCAGTGCCAACGCCATTGGATTGTATGTGGTCAAAGCTGGTGGATAAAAAAAAAAAAAATGTAATTTTTATAGACAAAGGTGGAAAATGTGAGATGGCATTTCATTGGCCGCTGTGAGACTTTTTTTTTTCCCCCTTTGCACCACTTTTCACAAATTTTCCCACACAGTAAGTTCCTGCTAACTTCCCTTTCTACTGATAAAGAAAACAAATGTTTTAAACATGAAGTTGAAATGGGTTTTTAACAAGGTCATTTAATCTATAGTGACATTATTAATTATAAAGAAATGGAAGAAAAAATAATTTTGGTAAAGCACAACAGATCAACTGGATTTTAAGGTAAGCACCATATTGGCTTAGATTTACCAATCTGTCTGAGACACACATTGTCTGATTTACCCATAGCAACCAACCACAGCTTAGCTTTCATTTCTTACATTTCTTTGGTAATGAAAAAGGACTGGTTTCTACGGGCAAATCAGACAGTTTTTGTCGCAGACAGTTTTATAAATCTGGACGAATGACTCTTAACAGTTCTTAGGCATAAATATATTTAAAATACTGCAATATTCTTTCACACTATAGCTGTGAAAAGAAATTACCTTCAATTACATCGGGGTTAACTACGTGACTGACCATTGACACTGGATCCATAAACGGTACAGTTGTGTGTTCTATGCCAACACTTGCTGTAAATAGAAAATAAGAATTTACATACTATTCCCAGATTAAAATTAGACTCAAAAACATAAGAATATTGCTATTAACAGAATAACATTGTTAAAACCGTTTTCAGGGTGAGGGTTTTCTCTGATTCTTCATGGTAAAAGTAAGGTTTGTTGCTGAACAAAAAGCCCACTCAGAAGCAGAGAGCAATGGGGACAGGGCACCATTAAAACAGCAGCCCTGGGGGATCGGGCAGTTGAGTATGACTTATTTTTTATTTATACTGCACCCAGAGGCAATAAAAAAAAAAACAGAGCAAACAAAGCATAACACTATTTTGTCAGGAAGAGCTCTATAAAAAATGTTTTTATTTAATTTATCAAAAAATAAAAAAAATCTATATTTGTCTGAATGCTCACCACATAATCTTATAGGTAGAAATTTATCAAAACCTGTGCAGAGGACAACTTGCCCAGTTGCCCATAGCAACCAATCAGCTTGCTTCTTTCATTTTTAGGAAGGCCTGTGAAAAATGAAACAAGCAATCTGATTGGTTGCTATGGGCAACTGGACAACTTTTCCTCTTCACAGGTTTTGATAAATGTCCCCCATAGTAGCTCAAAAAGTACAGTGAAACCACCTCTGAGTAGTCGTCTTAAAGGGGTACTCCGGTGTTAAAGGTTTTTTTTTTTTTTTTTTTTTTTTTTTAATGAACTGGTGCCAGAGAGTTAAACAGATTTGTAAATTACTTCTATTTAAAAATCTTAATCCTTCTAGTACTTATTAGCAGCTGTATGCTACAGAGGAAATTATTTTCTTTTTGAATTTCTTTTTTGTCTTGTCCACAGTGCTCTCTGCTGACACCTCTGTCCATGTCAGGGACTGTCCAGAGCAGCATAGACTTGCTAAGGGGATTTTCTCCTGCTCTGGACAGTTCCTGATACGGGCATCGGGTGTCAGCAGAGAGCACTGTGGACAAGACAAAAAAGAAATTCAAAAAGAAAATAATTTCCTCTGTAGCATACAGCTGCTAATAAGTACTGGAAGGACAAGTTTTTATACTAGAAGTAATTTACAAATCTGTTTAACTTTTTGGCAACAGTTGATTTAAAAAAAAAAAAATGTTTTCCACCGGTGTACCCCTTTAAATAGGTTTAACTATAGTTTCATTTCATGTAGTACTTAATTTTTATTATCTTGCCTAGTTCTGTGCAGCACAGTAGTTTTCATGCCGCCATGCTTGCTGTTGACTGAATAACCAATATAAAGACTGCAATTTCCCTGATTCTTCTCACAGAAATGACTTCTACTTACAGCTACCTGCACACCTCTGAATTACAAAGTTTAAAAGGTAGAGCTAGAATTACCGTACTTAGTGTCCTTACAAGCAGTATATGTTCTGCTGCTAAGACCAGCACATTCTGCCACGATACCCAGCATGTCAAACACAATCCCTACAAAGACAGTTAACTCCATTTCTTTAACTTCTCAATTGCCACAGTGAATATCAACCTCAAAGCCCACTGGCACCCCTGCAACACAATCAGGGGGGCCGATACATTGCTGTGGCAGCTGACCCCCAGGTTTACTATGCATGCAAGGACTAAGGAAGGGCCTTATATGTGTGTGTTACCCTTTCTTTTCTTAGAAAATGTTTTATGTATGATATTACAAAGTATGATGATAAGGAAATAACTATTATAACCCATATACAACCTATACAATGAACACATTAGTTACTGTGCATAGTAAATACTAAAAAGCTAAAACAAGAGCCAAAATAGCAGTTTTTTTCCTTTCACCTCCTATAAACTGGTGTCCTAGATGAGCTCCCTGAAATTTTCTATAGTCAGATTCTATAACAGCTAGCAGCCAAACCAGCAGATTATACTATACGCAGTAAGCTTGATATAACTGAATACGGTACTTACCGTGCGGCCAAGGAGAAATTAATTCAGCATTATTGGCTTGCACAGCAATATCCTTTACTGTTACTCTTTGTATGTTCCCAGCCATTTTATTCCACTGTCTTGCTTTGTTGGATGGTTTGTTGGAATGATCGGAGTAAAGGATAGATTTTTTTGCCGACATGGATTTAGAGTATGAATATGAATTCAATTTTGAACTATGTTCTGTATCAGAAAGCACAGATTCTTCAAAATCCTCTGAATAAACAGAATTTATGGTGGGTTCATCTAAGGCTTCTGGAATGTTGTGCTCAGAAGAGCTAGAGTGTTCTTTGTGTCGATAGGTTAACATTTCTGAATCCTCATTGGTTTCAGTGTGTGCTTCTATAACAGATTCCTCTTCTGAGACAGACTGTCTCGAAAATATCTTTGTATCCCTGCTAGGTGAGGGACCTTTGCCTTCAGCAGAGGAGACATGCTTGATATCCTTCGGCTTTTCACTAATCATCTGAAATAAGAAAACCGGCACCACTATCATAAATATACTATATATTATAATGCAGAGTTCCGTAAATAAGTTACATCTAAAAAAAACATATACCCCTTAAAAAGAGCTTAAAAGGGTACTCCACCCCTATCCAAAGGAATGTCTGATTGCGGGGGTCCTGCTGCTGGGACGCGATCTACGTGCAGCATTAGGGGCTCTAAACAGTATGTGGGTTCCAGCAGTGGGGGTCGTGAAGTCACGCCATGAACATTCATGAACCCCCGTCACGGAAACCTAGCGTTCTAAACATACAGGTGAAACTCGAAGAATTTGAATATCCTGCAAAGTTCATTTATTTCAGTAATGCAACTTAAAGGGGTACTCCGGTGGAAAACTTTATTTATTTTTTTAAATCAACTGGTGCCAGAAAGTTAAACAGATTTGTAAATTACTTCTATTAAAAATTTTTTAATACTTCCAGTACTTATTAGCTACTAAATACTACAGAGGAAATTCTTTTCTTCTTGGAACACAGAGCTCTCTGCTGACATCACAAGCACATTGCTCTCTGCTGACACCTCTGACCATTTTAGGAACTGTCCAGAGCAGCATGTTTTGCTATGGGGATTTTCTCCTTCTCTGGACAGTTCTTAAAATGGACAGAGATGTCAGCAGAGAGCACTGTGGTCATGATGTCAGCAGAAAGCTCTGTGTTCCAAAAAGAAAAGAATTTCCTCTGTAGTATTCAGCAGCTAATAAGTACTGGAAGGAATAAGATTTTTTTTTTTTTTTTAAATCAGATATTTTTATTAAGATTTTAAACATTTTTAAAACAAAAACAATACACCAACAGTAAACCTCCCCTCCACCCACCCCACCCACCTTACAAACAAAACGTCCGTCTCTCCCCACCGCAGCATCAATAATACACACTAGTAGTGAACTAGAGGTTCAAATATACCCATATCCCGATGAACTCGCTCCCTCACATCTTGCACACAAACCTCAGCAAGCAGTACCTACAGGCATTCCAACAGAGCTACCAGAGAAACACAAAGATAGTGAGTAAGGAAGGAGGGATGCCACATACAGAAATCCCCAGAATTCGAGCCAAGCATACCACGGCAAGTACAGCCCAAGGACTCACAGTCATTTATGAGTCAGTCGTCGGGGGGGTCAAAATAGTGAACCCAGGGTCCCCAAACACCATCAAATTTCCGTTCAACGTTACGTTTAATATATATCCCTTTCTCCAAGCGCACTATCTGCCGTAATCTTTTAATAAGATCAGCCACTCCCGGAGGAGACGGTCTGATCCAGAACTGCGCGATCAGTTTCCTGGCTTGATACAACACCCGTAAGATCCCCACTTCTCTCAAGGAGGGTTCTTCATCACAGCCAATAAGGTCAAGTAAGCATACCTTAGGTTCTCTAGGCAGTGTAACCCCATAAATATCCCTGATAAGATGTAACACATCAGCCCAATATGTATCTAAGACGGGACACGCCCACATCATGTGAAGCAGATGAGCCTCCAACACACCACACCAAGGACAGGCAGAGTCAGACCGCACCCCAATAGTATGTAAGAACAGTGGGGTCTTATACACCCTGTGCAAAAAGAACAGCTGCGACAGTCTATTAGACTCCGACAGGGACAATGACGGGGTAAGCGACAAAGCAGTAGACCATTCCTCGTCACTCAGCCCGCCAAGGTCTCTCTCCCACTTTGTTCTGACTGTTAAGGAGAAACGTTCATGATAAAAACTCAAGAGCTCACCGTACAGCCAAGAAATAACTCCCGCAGAGTCCCTCTTCGTAACTACAGATTCAAGGACCCTGTTCGTTTGTACCTCCAGCAGTCGCAGCCGATTCTGAGTTTCGTACACATGACGGAGTTGCAGGTATCGATAAAATGAGGAACGCAGTAAAGCGAACTCCTCCTGCAAATCCTCAAAAGATCGGACTACCCCCTGTACAGCCAACTGCCCCACTTCACACAGTCCCTTTCTCTCCCAATAACCAGCATCCACAAAAGAGCAGAATACTGGCAAGCCCGGGTTACGCCACAGCCGTGTACACGACATGAAACTTGTAATACCTAGTAGCTTACGCGTGTGGCCCCAAAGCTTGCAGAGAAGCTGGGCAGTGGGAGAGGAATCCGGAGGTCTGGTCAGGGCTCCAATTTCCAGAATATACAATGGCACCCTCCCTCCATGTTGGGCAATAAACAATCTACCCGTAGGACCCAGGAGAGACGTCTTCGCCCACCCCCTAACCTGATGCAGTTGCGAGGCAAGAAAATACAACCAGGGATTAGGTAGCGCCAGTCCACCCAAAGATTTTCCCCTTTGCAATGTCTCAAGTTTGATTCGAGCAGTCGCATCCCCCCACACCAACTGCCTGAAAAGTCGCTGTATCCTATGAAAGTAAAATATTGCTATCCACACAGGTGAGTTCTGCAGCA
Source organism: Hyla sarda (assembly GCF_029499605.1). Classification (NCBI taxonomy): domain Eukaryota; kingdom Metazoa; phylum Chordata; class Amphibia; order Anura; family Hylidae; genus Hyla; species Hyla sarda. The sequence continues at coordinate 303,760,487 of NC_079189.1, forward strand.
CATACAACAACTGCGGCATGAGCACCATTTTTATTAGATTAGTCCTGCCAACCACTGAGATCGGCAATTTACACCAGACGGCTACCTTCTGAGAACTCCTGTCCAGTAGGGGTGTCAGATTCCGGGGTATGAAATCATGTACAAATGGTGTGATGGTAATACCCAAATATTTAAATTCCTTAACTACCTGGATATTAGAGAGGGCAATCTGAGGAATACTAGGCAAGGGATCCAGGGGCATCAGTACCGACTTATCCCAATTAATGAGCAGGCCAGAGTAGGTACCAAACTCAGAAATAATAGACATAGCAGGGGTCAGGGACCTAACAGTATCACCCAAAAACAGTAACATATCATCTGCATAAAGCGCTACCCTCTCGTCCATGGAGCCATAACAAAATCCATTAGATCAGGTGAAGAGCGCAGGAGGCAAGCCAGCGGCTCTATAGCTAGTGCAAAGAGTAGGGGCAACAGGGGGCACCCCTGCCGCGTACCTCTCCTCAACTCAAATGATGGGGAAAGCCATCCATTAACTGGAATACAGGCAGTTGGGCACTTATAAAGGAGTTTAACATAGGAAATAAACCTGGGCCCAAACCCCATAGCCCCCAGCACCTTCCATAGATAAGTCCATTCGACACTATCAAATGCCTTGGCAGCGTCCAATGAAAAAATCTAGCCCCTGCACCCTCCTGAGTCATCTGCAAGTTAAGATACACCCTTCTAATATTATCTACAGTAGATTTACCCGGTATAAAGCCAGTCTGATCCCCATGGAAAAGGGAAAGTACAACCTTAACTAATCTGTTAGCGAGTACCCGGGCCAGCAACTTCACATCAGCACACAACAATGAGATCGGTCTGTAAGAACCTGCACATAGAGGGTCCTTTCCCGGTTTTGGGATAAGTACTATAATGGCCTCCATCATTGAACGAGGCAGAGCTCCCTCCAAAGCCGCTGACCCGATCACTCGCAACAGCTGGGGGAGGAGTATCCCTGAGAATTTTTTATATACACCTCACTCGGAAGGCCATCCGGCCCCGGGGCCTTTTCATTAGCAGCTTCCTTCAGTGCTTGTTCCAATTCCTCCAGAGAGATGGGCGAGTCCAGCTCGTCCCTCTGCTCCAGAGAAAGGGAAGGAAGCGAAGCCCTGCCCACAAAATTCACCAAGGCCTCCTCAGTACAAGAGGCCTTAGAAGAGTACGCCTCCCTATAAAAGTCTACCATCACACCCAAGATCTCCTCATCCGCCTTGACCTCTCTCCCTCGACCGTCTCTCAAACAGCCAATATATGCAACCCCCTGCTGGGCCCGAGCAATGGATGCCAACAATTTACCCGTTCCCTCACCACACTCAAAGTAACGCTGCTTATTAAAAAACCTCTTATGTTCAGCCGTCTCCTCCAAGTATTTAGTATATTCATCCTGTGCCCTCAGCCACACTTCCTCCACCCCAGGGATAGGGTGCAAGACATAACTAGCTTCAGCTTCAGTGACAGACAGTGACAACTTTACACCCCTCTCCCTAGTGAAGGACTTGTGAATACTTATGTCTCGAATAAACAGACCACGCGAACGCCTTTAGAGAGTCCCAGACCATGGAGATAGAAGCCGAACCATCGTTAAGGGCAATAAAGTCCCCGAGTTCTACACCGACTAATTCAGCAGTAGTCAGCAAATGGAGCCAGAACGGGTTCAGTCTCCACAGAGGGCGCACCCCACCAGAATCCCCCCCTAAATCAATTCGCAAACGGATTGGGGAGTGATCCGACAACCCCCTGGCCAAATATTCAATATCTCTAACCAGTCCAGCCATGGTCTCATCCCCAACTGCCATGTCTATCCTGGACAGGGTGCTATGCGTGGCCGAGTAACAGGAGAACTGTCTAACACAGAGATTACGGAGACGCCACAGATCATGTAAATCTATTTCCATCAACAGCTTGGCAAGGCCAGTAGGCCTAGATGAGGGAGGAGCCTGAGTTCCCCAAAACTTATCTTTGGAAGCATCCAAAACCTGGTTGAAATCGCCACACACAAGCACAGGGGCCACTGGGAATCCAGACACTATAGTGAGGATACGTCGTACGATATCATCACTATAAGGGGGAGGAATATATACACCAACTATAATAATCAGTCGATGAGACACCTCACACAATACACAGACAAATCTGCCATCATGGTCAATGATAGAGGAGATAGCCTTAAACGGAATGGATTTGTGGATCAGCAGACTAACCCCTCTAGAATGTGAGGAAAAGGTAGAATGATAAGAATGACCGACCCATGCCCTATGAAGGGCCGAGGTAGTTTCTGCTGTTAGATGAGTTTCAGTGAGGCAGAGTATGGCAGGGTGAAAATGTCTCACCGAGTTAAAAATGGCATAGCGCTTCGCCACATCCCCCAACCCCCTAACATTCCATCCTATAAAATTAAAGACCGCCATCAGGGATACTGGAGCAGCCGAGGACGAGCACCCGCAGGAACCCCACAAACAGTACGTACAGCCACACAGGGAGAGACGGAAAACAAAACAAACACCCCAAAAGAAAACACAAAAACAGCCACACAAGTCGCCGCGTCACGCGGCACCCAGGGGCACTAGTATACCCACACCACTCATAACCAATCGTATCAATGAAACATAATAGGAGTTGTGCAGTAAAGTGAGAGCATACAGCAGGCATACAAACGGCCAAGTGAACACAAGCAGGTATGCATTCATTCAGCTCCTAAAATGAAAAGGAAGCATGGATATCCCACACAGTATACACGTGTGCAGCTTCCCCTCCACAATCCAACTCCCAACCCCCCACCAAGGCTGCACAGTAGGAAAAAATAATCAGACATCAAGGTAATGTAAGGGCACACATATTTAACTAGAAGAATAATAGGTATGAGAGACACCGAGGGCTACCAAAAAACAAAGCCCAATATGTCTCACATAGTGACCTAAAATATAATGTGCAATGAAATACCAGAACCATCAACTTAAAACATAAGCAAGTAGTAGCAAGGTCCCATCAGCGTGAGCACAGGGAGGAACAGTTCAGTGCGGGTCCGGCCCCGGGGAGCCTTCACAGGCCCCCCGGCGCAGCTGGGAACCCAGGGCAGCCACCCTCAACCTGGCAGGATACAGCATGGAATATTGTACATCCAAGGCTCGCATTCTACTTTTAACATCCAAGAAGGAGGCACGCTTCTTTTGCACCACCGCTGAAAAATCAGGAAAGAAAGAGATGACGTGATTGTCCACAGTCACTGGTTGCTTCTCTCTAGCCAGCCGAAGTATCAGATCCCTATCACGGTAATGAAGAAGTTTCACCAGCATAGACCGGGCTGGACCACCAGGGGGGAACGGCCTCGTAGGAACACGGTGAGCTCTCTCCACTGCAAAGAGAGGAGTCAGGTTATCAGCTCCAAAGACATCTTTAAGCCATGTTTCCATATATTCCATTGGAGAGCGTCCCTCACATTTTTTCAGGCAGTCCCACAATGCGCACATTATTGCGGCGCAGACGATTTTCCAGGTCATCTGCTTTAGCTTTAAGTAGGGCAATATCTTGGCTGTGTCTAGTAGAGTCTCGGACCAATGGAACAACTGTATCCTCAATGTCGCTGATCCGACCCTCCGCTGCCGAGGTGCGGTCAGCCACTCTTTGCAGGTCGTGACGAATAAGTGAGATGTCAGATTGTACAGTTCCCACCTGCACTGATAGCTGAGAAAGAGTCACATTGCATCTCCGTATTTCAGTGAAAACCGCAGCCAAGGTAGGTTCCGCCCGGGGTGCAGGAGAAACAACAACAGCAGCCGCAGCAGCGAGCTCAGGAGGAGTACTAGGTAGGGAAACACGTAGATCTTCAACAGAAGCCTCAAAAAGATCCGCACAGTCCCCAAGGGGGTCCGGGGGGGGGAACACACCAGCCATTGGGAGAGGGGCCACTCCGCGGTCAGGGGAGTAAGGGGACGGGCGTCTCAGAGCAAACCTCTCCAATTTGGCCGCCACCTCTTGTTGCAGAGTCAGTGTATTTCTACCAGCGGGCGATCCACCGGTTCTCTGTTGGGAGGTACCATCCCCCTCCTTGTTCCTGCGGCCCATATCAAGGTGGAGGTAAGGTATCAGGAAGATCACTCAGGTAGCATGGTAGCAGTATGCAGCACTCAAGTCAGCCAGCAGCAATGGGAGGCAAAATACTTCTATAGTCTGCAACAGCAGGGAGCACTTAGTCCAGCCAGCAGCAAGAACAAGCAGGGCACCCCTTGAAGGTGGAATATCTGTCAGCACTCAGTCCAGCCAGTAGCGGTAAGAGCAGGGGCTAGGAAACCACTGTAGGATGCGTCCACGTACAGCACGCAGGTCAGCCAGCGGTAGGAATAGACAGGGTACCCCTTTAAGTTGCAGCCATAGTCAGCACTCAGTCCAGCCAGCAGCAGTAGGGGGCAGGGTACCCCTGTAAGATGCAACAGCTGTCAGCACTCAACCCAGCCAGCAGTAGTTGGAGGTAGAGAATCAGTAGGTTGCAATCACGTTCAGCGCTCAGTCCAGCCAGCAACAAGATATCTCAGAGTACCCCTTTAATCCGTAGCAGCACTCAGTCCAGCCAACAGTCCAGCACTCAGTCCTCAATATGATGTATAGGGCAAAAGGGGTCCCCAAGTCACAGCAGCCCACCCTTCAGCAATGCCACCACAGCTCCACTCACTGTAATCCAGGGGTCCTCCAGCTGTTGAGACTCCGGGTACTGCAGGCGCTCTCCTCTCCCACGCAGCTGCCCACCAACCACGCACAGCAGGGCCAGGCATTCACAGAGGGAAACGCAGGGACCCCGGCAAGAGGCCCTGCAGTCTCACAAGATGGCGGCCGGCACAGCACGAGGCCCCTCTCCCACCAGCACCACATCTCCACTGCCACAAAGTCTCCTCACCGCAGCCTCTGAGGACGTCCGGGGGCCCTGCACTCAGCTCCGGAGTCCGGAGGCACCAGCACGGCTCCCCGCGCCGCAACAAACAGCCGGAGACAGAGGGGGTGTCACAAGATGGCGCCCAGGACCTCGCCGCCGCCGCAGAGAGGATCTCCGCCAGCCACCCCCGCAGGCCGCACTCTTCACCCGCTCACCGGGCCTGTCCCGATCCGCCACCAGTCCTGGTAAGAGGCCTCTTCAGCTCCCCAGGGAGCGCAGTAGTGCTCAGTCGGCCGCAGGAAGGGATACCAAAGGCCGCAGGCTTCAGGGCCTGGATCGTTCCCCGCAGCTGGGCTCACTTCCGACGCCTCCTCTCCTCCAGACAATACCTCCACAAGGTTCCCCCCAGCAGCAGGGGCCCCTCAAGGTATGGCAGCACACTTAATTATACAGGATGGTAGGGATATCTTCAGGATAAGTTACAGGATGGCGGGAGCTCTCCTCACACACGTCTGCTCAGGCAGACATCCCAGCCACGCCCCCAAGGATTAAGATTTTTTAATAGACGTAATTTACAAATCTGTTTAACTTTCTGGCACCAGTTGATTTAAAAAAAAAAAAAAAAAAAAGTTTTACACCGGAGTACCCCTTTAAAAGGTGCAACTAATATATGAGAGACTCATTACATGCAAAGCAAGATAGTCGAAGCCATAATTTTTCATAATTGTGATAATTATGGTTACTGCTCATGAAGACCCCAAATCCCCAATATATTATGATTTGGGGAGTCATGTTATCTGCTGGTGTTGGTCCACTGTGCTTTATTAAGTCCAGGGTCAATGCATGCGTCTACCAGGAGATTTTGGAGCACTTTATGCTTCCTTTCAAGTTGCATAATGAAATAAAATGGACTTTTGCACAATATTCTAATTTTTCGAGTTTCACCTGTACTGTTTAAAACGGTGGATGCTGTGCAGAGATCGTGGGGAGTCCCAGCGGCAGATAACCTTTGGATATGGGATAAGATGTCTAGGTGCGGAGTACCCCTTTAAGGGCCCATTTACATGCCAGAATTCCCAAGCAAAATCCAGCGGAAAACTTAGCTTGGAATATCCGATGCAGAAACCTCCTATTGATTCTGCTGCACAATGCACACACAATTTCAAGCTGCGATATTAAAATTCTGGACTCCACTAAAAGAATTAACATGCTTACTCTTTCAGCGGAATCGGCTTGGACATGCTTAGCCATCAATGAAGACTGCAAATGTCACAGCGGTCCCAGCACCCAGTCGGGCAAATATTGTGTTGTATAAATGGGCTATAATACTAGTGGCTTTGCCATAAACAGCTAAAATGGAACTACTTACCTTTACTTTTGCCTTTTCTGTGTCTATAGGGAGTGCCAGATCATCCAAACTTAGAATGTTTTGTTTGAAATCTACAAGAGAAAGTATTCAAAATGATACAGAAAGCACAGTATTTCAAGCCAACAGTTCACAATACAAAAGCTGTTAAAACAAGCCTTAGGACTGCTCAGGAATGCGCCATCTCCATAGAAGACAATGCATTTTCCAAATGGAATCCCTAGAAAGAATTAATAAGTCAAGTCTTTCTTCGGAGGCTGAAATCGGAATTTCAGCAGCAAATGTTTCCACCACTAGCACAGTGCAGCAGAATCCCATTGCAAACACTGGGACTCCATCGTGTGAACGAGGCCTAACTCGACGACGGGATAAGTACTTGTACTAGAGTTCCCCTTTAAGGGCAAATAAACAGATTTTGGCCTGAGGATACAGGTAATTTACATTTTTGCATTTTCATCTTTTTGTCCTTGCTCTTTTAAGAGACATAACTGTTTTTCCATCCACAGAACCACGAGTGCTTTTGTTTTTTTTTTAGCAGTACTTTGTAATGACTTAGATTTTATCATAAAATGTACGGTGCAACACCTTCAATTTTGCGATTTTTGGAGGATTTTGTTTATATACGCAGCACCCTTTACAACTGACATTATTATCTGCATTCTGGTGGTCAATATGATTTTTGTAAACAAAATTTGTTGTTTAATATTGCCCTTTTCTGACCCCTTTAGCTTTTGTATTTTTTTGTCTATGTGGCGGTTTAAAGAGTACCTGTCAAGAGCTTGATACATTTTTTTTATCCTCCCAAGTTCACAATATCATGAAGTATCATGATAAACCACATCTTTATTTTTATGATTTTTACGTTTTCTACCTTAATAATGTTGTGTATCTTCTGCTCAGTGTCAGTCAGCTGCACAGACTGGCGAGTGGCTTACCCAGCAGGTGTGACATCATCTGAAGCCCTGCAATGGGGAGCTTCCTCCCTCACTCTGCTACACACAGCCCAGAGCAGTTCAGTGTGAGATGGGCTGTGATTGGCTGAAACTGCACACACCCCCTCAGCTCCTGGCACTGAACTGTACAGTTTGCCAGCTCTGCCCAGCCTCTTCCTTAGGGAGCAAAATATTTAGCACAATATTCAGCACTATGCATCAAAGACTGTAGCTCAGCTCAAAAGGAAAGGGATCTGAAATATTTAACTCCATACACTGTGCTTAGTTGAGGTCCCACCTGAATTTCCTGATTTTTGTGTCCGTCAGACTGCTGCAGGAGACAATCTACTTGCTGAACTGCAGGCAAGACCAGAAGAAGGACCTTCTGGTGGCCAAACTTTTAGGGGTTAATTTAAACACAAACTTACAAAATTTTATTAATAAAGTATATTAGAAAAGTAATTCAAGTAGAATAATTTATAAAATTAATTTTAATTACTAATGACAGGTACCATTTAGGGGCTAATTCTTTGTGTGCATGGTTGTCTGATCTATGATGTGACCAAAAATCACAGCAATTCTGGCTTTCTTTTTGTTGTTTATGCCATTGACCGTATGGGATTAATAATGTTATATTTTAATAGATCAAACAATTCTGCACGTGGCAACAGGAAAAATGCTTTTTTATGAAGATGAAGAAGATTTAACTTAGTGGAGTACTCCTTTAATGCTCTGTTGCATAAATCAAGTATTAATGTGTGGGACTTACACCAACATCTAGTGAGATTACCCATTTCTAACCTTACTCGACCTTCTGTTGTACACTACAAAAGTACCAAAGAATATAAAATAACATTGTGGACTTAATAGTCCACATGATTGCGAGTTACTTATGTAAAGTGACATTCAGAGTAAAACTGTTTAGTTTTGCCACATAACAACCACAGTTCAGCCTTCATTTTACCAGAGCTTGATAAGAAATGAAAGCTGAGCTGTGACTGGTTGCTATGGGCAAAACTAGACAGTTTTGATTTCAGGTAAAAATCTGGGCCTTAGAGATTGATTACTAAGAACACAAGCAGATTGGATGGACAACAGACTGTTTTTACATCAAATACATGCAATCTGATTGGAACAATTTTTATGTTGGACAATATTATTTTTTGTCTTTTTGGTCTTTAGCTAGTACTTTTACTTGCATTTTACGGCAGTTTCTCGATCTATTTGCGTCACATGACATTGCCAGTTATCTCAGTTTTTTGTATATGTTTAGGTGGAATAAATTTTAGACATTTCATTTACATAGCAAAATAGTAATGTTATGTGTGTGTGCGTGTGTTTCTTGAGGACTGTTATGTTATATTTTCTTTGATTTAATTTTGTTAACTACATGAAGGTTAGTAGCATTTTATCAGTGGCCTGAGGGCCAATTACAGTTCTAAAATAATTACTACATTGCCAGTCCAGAATGCCTAGCATTCCACATCTTTGTCCAGCCATCATTTAAACGTCATGGGATCAGTGGAGCCAACAGTACAGAATAAGAGAGAGACACGCAAAGTGGTGTGTAGCAGAAATGCTAGACATTACGATTTGTAATTTATGCAACACGTGGCCCACAGGGACTGTGTAATCTGCCACCTGAGGCTAGATATTTATTCCACCTCATAGCAGACAGCCCTGAGTCTCTATGATCCCCTGGTTCTGTGTTGAGCTGCTGATTTTTACTTACTGGTTTAAGAATGAGATGAGCACTCATACTTAAACTTAAATAGGTACTGTCAGATCCAAAAACATTTTATATGTAACTGATAAAAATTAAAGACATTTTGTAATATGGTTGTTTAAAATTTTTTGAATATTAAATAAAATAAAAAAATTGGCTGTGGAAAATCCCACCACTACGGGTCCCCATATCTGCTGGGACACTAACCAGTCCAGCAGCAACACCAGCTTGTCCATGGGTCATGGACAAGAGATGAGTCATGGACAAGGCTGCATGAGCAGACACACCAATCACCTCCCACCACAAGGAGGGACACACCCCCTTCCCCTGAGAGGATGTCTAACACTGTGAGCTAATGAAATGATGTATTTTTATAATAAATATAGATGATAGAGGCATAAAAATGATGTACATGGTCAGGATGATTAGGTACAAATTAGTAAAAAAAAAAAAATTTGGGTGGGATCTGAAAGGTATGCTTTAAAAAAAATTCAAAGCAACTGCCAAGAAAAAGACAAAATATTCTATTATTTGATGTCATTTGTAAATCTAAATACAATGCACATATATAAGTAAAACATAAAAATTGGAACATTACCATTAGAACTTGCACTGCTAAGATCCTCAGGTCTGGAGAAAAGCTCATCAAGGGATTTAATGTCACTTCTCTGGGACAAAGGTGTACGACTTCTTCTCCCCAGCCTTGTCCTAGGAGATGGACTAGTCAATGAACTTCTTATAGATGGTGAAGGAGACCGTGACCTAAAGCGAGTTAAGGAGTGTGTTCTTGAAAACTTAGGGCTTCCATAGCTAGGAGGTGATGGTGTTCTAGAACGTAACCGGGAAGGGGGGCGGCGAGGAGAAACAAATCCCAGAGCTGAGGGACTGTGACGAAGCTTTCTTCGAGGGGTTGATTTGCTGGGAGGTGATGGTGTCCTAGGTGGTTTCTTATGTAAAGGAAATGAAACATTAATCATCAATATACCAAACAGAATAGAAGAGATTAAAAATATCCAGCACTATATAAATGTGGGACAAAATACTCAGTCAAAATGTTTTGCCCACACTAGAATATCCTTTTAAAGATGTGCAGAGTACATATAGAGTAAATACAGGCCAAGTAGACAAGTCGATAAGTTCAGGAATTAACAAGTTCAGGAGGCGAACCCAAAATAACCAGACCAAACCAATGGGAAGGGAAGGGTACGGGGGGCCACTATTAAGTACAATCTTTATTTTTTATTTATGATTTTAAAAAGTTGAGCAGTTGCACACGTAATCCCAAATTATAACTAGTCACACTACTAATCATTTTGAGAAAAAAAAAAAGACTGTAATTAATTGTAATCAGGGGACACATCACTTCTACGGTTATCACTCCGTTTTTCAGTGAGAGAGGTTGAGTTCTTGGATCAACCCACAGGAGTCACTGGTATGCTTTATAGGAAAAGACATGCCAGTAGTGTAACAGGCTCTCTTCTTTCTGGTGTCACTTGCAGCTTCCCCCCTCCCACATTCTCCCTTGCCTTCTAGCTTCTAGAGACACAAAACAAGCAACTACAATTTCCATCCTCAACCTAAATACCATTCTAAACCGCAACCCCAAATAATGGCTGCACTCTAATACTGCAGTATGAGCTTCGATAGATATTAGGATCTAGGCTCTACCCTTACACACTTAACAGTGACTGCTGGGATCCCTCATGATCTCAAGAACTGGGCCCAAGTCTCCTGTTAGAATAAAGCACCAGCTGCTGCCGGGCATAGCGGAGTACAATTCTTGCAGAAGAAGAATCACTTGCAGCACTCCATGCAGTGAATCAAAGGTGAATAACTTTATTCCATCAAGTGAATGGATACAACATTTTCGGTTGCCCTTGAGTACAATTCTTGGCTATCTCCATAGACAATTATATTTCCAATAAAAATTGACATGAAAAGAGATGTCAAGAATTTGAGAAAGTCCAGGGTCTGGATGCTGAGACCCCCAACAATCACTAAAATGAGTGTGGAGAAGTGTTCAGTTAAGCACTTCTTTTCTCATGTGTCTTCATTACAAGATGGATTCTATAGAATGTCTGTGGAGACCACCTCATGCAGTAAGGAAAAAGATGGGGGGGGGGGGGGGAGCAGTGCTCAGCAGAGCGCTTCTTCCCATTTGTTCTAGTAATATGAGGGGGGTCTCAGCATCCAGACCCTGACTGATCAAAACTTTTGCCATGTGCCCATGACCTGTCCAAAGTTTTTATTTTTTAAATGATTCTAACACTATAAGCCCTGAACAGTTGCTGGGTTCTACCATGAAAACCATATGAAACCAAAGCTCACCGGAAGCTTCCACCATCTCTCATCATTTTCTGAGTATTCTACTGAGCTGCCAACAAGTCGTAGCATTTCTTCTTCTTCACTTTCCATAGGTCCTGACTTATTTTTTGCAGTTTTCCTTCCAACAGTATTCCCATTGCTCTGTCTTACGGACTCTGGCTCCAATATATTAACTTTCTTTTTAAAAAATCTTTTTTCGCCGGTGCTGAATTCACTACTCGATCTGTTAGAGAAAGGTCTTTCTTCAGACGTCCTCAGATCAGAGTCGTTCTCAGAAACATCAATCTCCAATTGTCTGCAACAATACAGTGAGGACATTAAGTAAAGACTGAACGTTATCGTACTTTCTGAAGGAAAACAAAAAATCATTTAAACAACCAAAAGTGTATACATAACACATCTCATGTATACCTTCGTCGATGCCTGCTTTCAATTTCTGCCAGCCTCCTCAGGGCTGCACTGGTTGGCAGCTTTGACTGGACTGGCTGGGGTTGGGGTTGGGTGGGCTTTTTGGCCACAGTTGTGATAACAGCATTGCTCTTTACATCGTTACTAGATGGTGCCTTCTTCTTTAGAAACCTACTCTGCATTCCCAATATCTGCTGTTGAGTAGCAGTTGCTCTGTACTTTTCACTTTCCTGTTCTTCAGCTGACAAGTCACTCAGGTCAGCAACTGATGGCTGGGAGAGTTTTAAAGCACTTGTCTTCTTGTTAAGAGCTTGCATGTATTCCTAAAGATATAAAACATATACACATTATCCAAAATGCTGTAGAAAGATGTGATGGCCTGTAAACAATTTCCAGATCATGCATCAGTGAAGAGCTGGCTCTAGGTTTATATTGGCATTTGGGTGGCAGAGTCACAGTGGGCCGCTTTATACCTCAACTCTGTCAACTTCTGTAGGTGGTAACAGTTGGATGGATCACATCTAGGGCCTGGAGATCTTTACCGGCATCAGTGGAGACACAGATCTGCACCATGGACTCTGCTCCTATATCAATCTACTTAAGACTATGAGAATCTCGACTGTTTTTGTCCAGTATTGACAAGAACTATAGTATAATATAGTCTAGAACTAGCTTGCCTGAAATGGCAACAGTGTTTATTTGCTGCTATATGGTTTGGATGTCTGTTCATGCTTAGTATATGAGAATGAGTTTACCTGCATGGATACCAACACATAGGATTGTAGAGGCCACCTCTAAGATGGTTTATATGCATAGGGGCTCACTTACTGACTGCTACCAGCATTGAAGCATGTCACTCTCCCTTATCTTGTTTACATTGTATGTGGCATTAATACACAGAGTGTCTAGCGTGTTGGCTTTTTGTTATTTATATGGCCTGGACTAACACACACTAATGATCAAAATGTATATAGGGCTGCACATTTTGGGAGGAAATGTGCAATTGTGATTATAGAAGTAAATATTGCAATTTTGATATTATAAACAAATAGTGAAATCTCCTCCGTTTAATTTTCAATCTACCTCCCCCATTTCATGTGCCTGGCCTGGTCTGCGCACACTATGGCATTGTTGCTCCCTCCCACGCGGTTGTGCAGCACCATAGAGTGCTATAAATAAACTATTAAGTCACTTCCTCCCAGCTATAGGCACTGCTGGGAGGGAACAACAGTCGGACACATACTGGAGGGGCTTAAGACACAGGAGCTGGACCGAGCCACTGCGACATGGAAGCCGGACAGAGCCACCCCCGGAACCAGGTAATCGTAGAATTTTCCTGGGGGCATAAATGACATTTAGCAAAACGCAAATAACATGATGCGATTTCGATATATCATACAGCCCTAGTATATGTATTTTTAATATTGCCAGTGTCCACCTCATGGTGACAGCAAAGTGTACTTCTTTACTGAATTATACTGCTACCAATTCATGTTCCCTTGATGTGTATACTGTGTCAAAAAGGTATGTACATTTAGATCATTGTAACCCTGTCACATTACGGGTTAGCTATTAACCCCAAGATGTATGGTTCCCTGATCAACCTACCATTATTTTGCGGGGAAAACACACCAGAAACTGGGACCGTGTAAGCACAAATGCACTTTTGACATTAGGTGTCTTGGTGCATTTTTTATGGGTTATGGTTTGTTTGGTTGGTACTGACTTTGGAGTAGTGGTGTTCTCCTACCTAGAGGGAAACATAATTCTCTATCATTCTAATTTACTTGTTTGTTTTGTTTTCTCCCACCTATTATAGGTTAAGGACTGTCACCGTGGTTGAGGCCACCCTGTTAAGGGTCCTCAAATGGCACGGGGAGAAAGATGGGTTTTTGAGAAATAGAGTGCACATCTATCTAGCTCCATCCATCGCCTATATTTTATTTATTTATATTTTATTGCATATAACTTTGTAATGCAACAGTGATTTACTTTCTGGACATTTCCTTGTGTTAAGACAGGGACCAGGAAGTGGCGAGCTGTAGGGACCCAGGGGGTAGGCAGGTGTGTACAGCTTTTTATTTTCTTTATGTTTAAAATTGATATTTTTGTAATTATTAACAAGTCATCGTATATATTATATAATACTTGCCATGCCAAATCGTACATTTCTTTATTCCCATCTGGTCATTTTTAACCCCTTAAGGACTGAGCGATTTCACATTTTTGCATTTTCGTTTTTTCCTCCTTGCCTTTAAAAAATCATAACCCTTTCAATTTTGCACCTAAAAATCTGTATTATGGCTTATTTTTTGCGCCACCAATTCTACTTTACAGTGAAATTAGTCATTTTACCTATAACTTTTTTATTTTTCTGTGTTCAGGGCGCTACCATTTTTGTTCTTATCAGACTTTTTGATCACTTTTTATTCACTTTTTTGTGGTATAAAAAGTGATCAAAAATGCGCTATTTTGCTTTTTTTGAACGCCATTGAACGTGCGGTTTTAAAAGCGGTATATTTTTATAATTCGGACATTTCCGCACGCGGTGATACCACATGTTTATTTTTATTTACACTGTTTTATTTTGTTACTAGGAAATGCTGGGTGATTTAAACTTTTAATTCAGAAGGGAATACCTGAAAGGGTTAACTTTTTTTTTTTACACTTTTTTTTTTGCGAGCTCATAGCTCCTATAGGGACCTATGAGCTTGCAAAGGCTTATTTCATACACAGATTGTTGCCTTGCCGTTGCATGGCAACAAGCTGTGTATTTGGTGGTTGATTGCTCCAGCCTGTAACTCAGGCATAGAGCAATCAATCAGAGCCGGGACGCTGACGGAAGAAGGTAGGGACCTTCTCCTATCCGGGTAGCTGATCGGGGCATCGAGATTTTATCGCGATGACCCCGATCCGCCCCGACTGAGCAGCCGGGAAGCATATACCTTCACTTTCGATGCGGCGCTCAGCTTTGAGCGCCGCATTGGAAGGGTCAATAGCGCGTGGCCGAACGATCGCAATATTAGCCGCGGGTCCCGGCTGTGAATAGGAGCCGGGACCATCCCGCTATGACAGAGACCAGACTTAGGACGTACTCATACGTCCTAAGTCCTTAAGGGGTTAAAAATAGACAAAATTGCCATACAAAATTCTTTAAAGGAGAAATGCGGCGCAAAACATTTAAGTTTCCCTGTGCCCAGGCTGCAAAAAATAAAAAATAAAACTTTAACTTACCTTCCTACATTCCCCCCTTGCAGCGGTATTGGCCGATGTCCTGCCTCGGCCGGTGATAGGCTGAGCGCACTGTCAAGAGCTCAGGCCGGCTCCTTACATGACAGTGCGCTCAGCTTATCATCGGCCGAGGCGGGAGATCACTGCGGCCGGCGATACGCTGACCGCAGTGTGACGTTCCGAGCCTAAGAAGCAGGGAAAAGAAAATTTTTTTTTTTGTTTTTTTTTAGTTCTTCCAACCCAGGCACAGGGAGACTTAAAAGTTTTGCGCCACATTTCTCCTTTAAAACCTATTTGTCATCTTATGTTTTTCTTCCATTAAAAAGTCGTTGATGATAGAAAAGACTACAAAAAGGTCTATTGTAGAAAACAGACCTGTAGTTCATCTGCAGCATCTTTTGGTTTTACAGGAACTCTCTGACCAGAAAGCTGGGATTGGGCCCGGGCCAGGGCTGAACTCCTCATACCGCGTCCAGCCATTCTGTCCTGCTGAAGACAAAAGACCTTGTGAAATGTGCTATAGTAAGGCATTCAATAAGTATTCAAAAGGTTATTACAACTACATGACATTGTAGTAAAACATTTTAGGATTGCACGTACAGAACACCCCTTAACTGTGACAGCTTTGGCTGGACTGTACACAGCACAGGGATTCATCCACGAAAAAAAGCCATGTTGTGGTCTACTGTAGGTGAATAATTTTATTTTAGGGCAATGCAACAACTGTAGTCACTCAACCAAATAGTAGTGCTTCTACCATAGGATGCAATCCAGTATTTTCCAAATAGTGTGTCTCCAGCTGTTGCCAAACTACAACTCCCAGAATACCCAAAGCCTGTCCGAGCATGCTAGGAGTTGTAGTTTTGCAACAGCTGGAGACACATTGTATTGAAAACACTGATGTTATCATACAGCTTGATCTCTTTTCTGACTAAGGATTTCTGGACATTTTTAACTGGGCCAAATTTCACACTTCTGACCTAAAAATAAAACCTATTTTCTGAACACCCACATCTTGCAATTTTGCATTGGCCCTTTGGTGACCCACTTTATGCATTCTTTTCCTGGTACTGCACCTCACCCGCATTCTGGAGAAAGCAGCGGTCTCTTAATTTTTGCTGATCAATGGGGGTCCCCAGAAGTCAGACCCCCCATTGATAGCCTTTCATTAACCTATCATTCTCCACCAATGAGCACAATAAAGGACTGTGGGAAAGATTTTTGAATGTGCGTTTACAACTAACTTACCCGGCTCCAGTTATGTGTACGTGCTTCTAATTTATCAAAGGTTGCACACAGTGTGATAACTTTGTTGCACGTACATATGTGTAGTATTTTTGCCTTTGTGGAGTTGTTGGAAAGCAAGTTTTGGAAGTGAAAAGATTGCTGGTAGTGGTTTTGCAACATCTGCAGCCCTCCGCAACAAAAATTGGGACATTTTGGGAAGTCACACTTTAGCTGCAGAGGGCATCCATGGACCCACATCATATTACCCTCATCCGACCCATGACGTACATGTACGTCATTGGTCTGGAAGTGGTTAATTATCTTTGTTGCCTTCCTCTGCACACACTCCTGTTCAGTCATGTCCTTCTTATATACAAGTGCCCAAAGTTACACAATAATCCATCAATCTGACTAATGATTTATATGAAGGCAAAACGTTGTTTCAGTCAGGAGCCTCTATGGCGCTCTAAAAATCACACATTATAAATTAGGTTTTGTTTTATTTTACCACTTGTAAAAAATACTAACTTTTTGTGTTAAAATGAGTATGCTTAAAATTTCTGAACCCTATAACTCTTATTTTTCCATATTCAGGGATATTTGAGGGCTCATTATTTGCGTAATTTTTGTATTTTTTTATTGGTAACATTTTTGTTTTGATGAGACTTTCTAACCATAAAATGCAATTCTGGACTTTGGTCCTTTTTTTATATGTACGCCATTTACCGTGCTGTTTAAATAATGTTTTATTTTAATAGTTTGGACGTTTACGCACACGGCAATACCATATATGCTCATGTTTTTCACATCATTTTATTTAAAAATCTGAAAAGGGGGTGATTTTTTTAAGTCCCCACAGGGAACTATTAGATGCAGTCTTTAGGTTGCACACACTGTTCAGTGCTGTTCTATAGAACAGCATTGATCAGTGTTATCAGTGCTCCATTGCTCCTGTTGGCTGCAGTATTGGAGCACAGTTCAGACAGCGAGGAGGCAGGTAAAGGCCCTCCTGCTGTCCTTTCAGCTGATCAGGACATTTTTCCGCAGGTGTCCCGATCAATTCCTCTGCACTACCGGAGAGTAAGCGATCGGACCCCCAGCGATCAAAGACTTATCCCCTATACTGTGGATAGGGGATAAGTGTTAGAACACTGCAGCTGTCCTTTAAGGGGGTTATATATGGCGCATGGTAGCCAGGGAGGGGGCTGCATACCATCTACATCAGTGTTTTTCAACCAGGGTGCCTCCAGCTGTTTCAAAACTACAACTCCCAGCATGCTCAGACAGTCGTTGGCTATATCAGTGTTTCCCAAACAGGGTTCCTAAAGCTGTTGTAAAACTACTACTCCGAGTATACCTGTTTGAACATGCTGGAAGTTGCAGTTTTGAAACAGCTGGAGGCATCCTGTTAGGATACACTGGTCTACATCAATCGCCAATGAGGATAGACATTTCATTCACTCCACCTTACCAAGCCTGCTATCTGGCCGATCCCGTTTACCAGCCGGTCACCCGTGGACAGAGGATAACTACCAGCCTGACACCATGGTAACCCGCGCCGCCGCAGTCAGCTCCCGCACGCCTATTGGACAGAGCTGTTGCTTGTGTTTGTGTTCCAAGCCTCGTTCGTATATAGCATTGACCTTTCTCTCACAATAAAAAGCAGTTTAATGTAGCGTGAGCAAATCGCAAATGTAGGAATACGGAGATGAAGAGGTGTGGGGCATGACGTGCACAGTATCACTAGAGAAAAACAAGTCTGCGGCGTTGCTTCCGTATGACGTCATCGGAAGGGGTTCAGGCTCCTGCCTCAGTGGGATGTTACTAACCGTTTCAATGGCATTGTGATTAGATGACGTGTGTAGTTGGTGTACACCAGTTTATAGAAATTCTGTCCCTTTTGGATAAAAAGAAAAAAAACATGACAAATGTGACATCATTATATTAACCCCTTATGGCAGTGTTTTCCAACCAGTGTACCTCCTGCTGTTGCACCACTACAGCTCCCAGCATGCCCGGACAGCCTTTGGCTGTTCGTGCATGCTGGGAGTTGTAGTGTTGCAACAACTGGAGGTACACTGGTTGGGAAACACTGTAAGGGAGAGTGGAATTCCACACAGTGAACATTACCATCAGTGAGAATGGTTCTTCCTCGAGACCCGTTCACATTGAGGAATTTCAGCGCAAAAAAGGAACATGTTCATTTTTTTTGCGCGGAAGTCTGCGAGCTCTGCATAGGTGTCAGTGGTGACGGCGCAGTGCCACGCGGTCCTACTGCTGAAGTATTTTTGGCGGCAGCTGCCAGACGGAATCTCCTCTCATGGAATTCTGCAAGCGGGGATTCCACAGTGTGAACGTACCCTTAAGGACACAGCTAATTTTCATGAATTCCTCTATATTTTTTCATCCACGCATATGAGGGTTTGTTTTTTGTTCAATCAATCGTACTTTTTAATGACACCTAATGCAGTGCACTTTATGGTAAAAGTTACATGCTATCTATATTCTGTGGGTCAATACGATTAAAATGCCTGAGCTTCAAGAAAATTGAAACAATAAAGAGGACTCACCTGCCACTGCTCCCCCGGTGTCCTGGTATCTCACTCTGCCCCTCTGCCACCGCCTTTTTCCTGGTTTGGTCGTGGTCAGCGCATCACACTGCCAGTCAGCAAATCGCCTGCCACAGTGATATCCCAGCTCCGCCAGGAGTGTAATGCATTGAGCCACGGCATTGATCGCCTAGGCTCAGTCCATTACGCTGGCACTCAGCGGATCGCTGGCCGGCAGCGTGACGTACTGACCCCAACCAGGCCAGGAAGAAGACAGCAGAGCGAGATACCGGGACATTGGTGGCAGGTGAAATCCTCTTTATTGTTTTATTTTCTTGCAGCGTGGGCATTTTGGGGAAAAAACTTGCTAGGTGAGATATCTCCTTTAAAATATTTTTAAGAAAATGGTGGTCATGATTGTATATTTTTAGTTTGCATAGTATATTTTTATACAAGGCTACCACAATGGCCCTGCGGCAGACCTTTTGTGTGTGTTTATAAATTATATGAGTAATTTCATTTCAAATCACATACTGAATACCAAACATCTTTTCTCTTTTTTTTCATTATTTTTTCTATTCTTCAGAAACATTTTTTATTTTTTTGCTTCTATGTAAATACAGTCATAGGATGCATTTTTTCTATGGCCGCACATGGCCTGAACTGACAGAACCATAACAATCAATACAGGAGGGGGACAAGGTACAGGAGAGACGGCGGTGTATGCTACAGAAGAGATGGGACGGCGGGAGCATGGTGCTGGAGAGAAAGGGGCAGTACATGAAAGTAGGGGGGCAGGGTACAGGAAAGGAGGGAAGGCACAGTGCATGAGAACAGGAGACGCTTGGTACAGAAAAGGAAGGGGCAGTACATGGAAGGAATTATGGATTTCATCATTGTTCTTCTTTGTTTTAAGGAATGATGGGACCCCCATGAACTCTTGATTATATCCTCTGTCCTGTGGATAAAGGATAGGGCAATTTGTCAGAATTACCCTTTGAAAATCAATAAAAGTATAATAAAAACAAAAAACATTTTATTAGACCTCAAGATGAGTTTTACTATTTTGAAATTCAGAGGTATTATATGCTTCATATTCCAGAAGCAGTGCCCATTGGAACCCTGATTTTATTTGTTTGGTGTAAATATTGTGATGAGTCTGGGATTTATGGTCCAATAGAGTCTTATATTGGGTTGGTGCAGCAGCTCTAAATTCTTATTTTGCCTATAACCTTGCACAACAGTGAAATACGAGTGGCCCACAGTAATTGACATTACAACACTCGTTGACATTACTACACAAGGAGTAATGTCTGTTTTGCTTCTTTTTATGTGCATCTTTCCTTAGTATATCCTCTCACAATGTATCTGCAGAACTTTCTCCTGTGCTGCCCCATTCTTCTTTTCATTTGTTATGCCCTGGACTATTAGACTTGCTCCTATCATTGCCAGACACAGAGCTGCAAATTCCAGAAGACAGATGCTAGGTCGATTAAATTAACCATACCCAGTGCCGGCCACCTAAAAGCACAAACGCACGTTCGCGCACACACATACATATATATATTTTGTTAACATATGCATGACCGTTTTTTTACGCATGATAATACTGTATACAGTGGTATATACCGGCTGTACACAGGTTCTGTATACCATATAAGTGATTATATACAGGACCATATAGAGGTATATACTAGCTGTACAGAGGATCTGTATACCATATAAGTGATTATATACAGGACCGTATAAAGGTAGATACCAGCTGTACACAGTATCTGTATAACATATAAGTGATTATAGTTACATCTAGGGACTCACAGGTCATGTCTTTTCTGATCAGTGTTGTTCTCTTTCCTTTTCTTCTCCAGCTCTCCGGCTTTATGCCATCACTGGCCAGTATGTGCTTGTCAAAGGTAATCACTGGCCATTATGTGCTTGTCAAAGGTAATAACCAGGCCCAGACTGGCAATTGGACAAAGCAAGAAATTTCCCTGTGGGCCTACCAGATTGTCTTTGGGACACTGTGCTGCCAGTGCCGCCTTTATGAAGCATTTACAATAAAAGGCGGTGCTCTTTTCACAGAGCTTGTTCCTCTGTCAATCACTATTGTGACCTAGAAGCCATACTTGTCCTCTGGGCATCTTGCGCATGAGTTCAGCCTTTAGTGACTGCCGGTTTAATGCGCAGAGCTGGGAGGAAGAAAAGAGGAGCAGCTGTACTGTCCAGTGCGGGAGTTGGCAGGGGAAGGTTAGTATCAGCGGAGGAGGTGGCTGCCTAACTTTCTACCTACCTACCTTTCTAACTAGCTACCTAAATTACTAGCTGTCTACCTGCCTGGCTACCTACCTACTGGGGGGTCAATCTACCTATCTAAGGATGTATTTATTTCCCTGACTACCTAGCTAAATACCTAGCTGGTTATATACCTAATTAGCTACCTACCTGGCCACCTACCTACTGACATATTTACCCACTGGGAGGGGGTGGATCTACCTATGTAAGGATGTATTTACCTCCCTAGCTATCTACCTACCTAAGTAGGGTCCGTCCCAATGAGGCCACCTTATCGCGGTGGGACGGTCCAAGCTATTTGACCGCCGGCGGAGACAAGTTTGCGAGCTAAGTGCCTCACTATTTCATAGTTTCACATTTGCATCTATTACACCATAGCTGTATAGCTCTCCATGTTTTAACTGCATATTCATGTTTCACCTATATCCTTGTGCTGGCAGTGTGCTGCTGCATTCTTCTGTTGCTGTATATCTAGCCTAGTAGCGTGCACCTGCCGGCCAGGTCCATATAATAGTTTGGTATCAACTAAAGTGCTGGCTGACTTATTCTTTGTCTGTATTGCACATACGGGGGAGTGGCTACCTCCATGTTGGCCTTGCACCCCACCCACCTCTATCAGGTGTGTATATAAGGTGTCTTGGATGTTCCAGACCCTGCCATGCTTACTGAACTGTTCACACAGAGGCATATTCACAGTGTAGGGTCCATCCCAATGAGCCCACCTTATCGCGGTGGGACGGTCCAAGCTATTTGACCGCCGGCGGAGACAAATTTGCGAGCTAAGTGCCTCACTATTTCATAGTTTCACATTTACATCTATTACACCATAGCTGTATAGCTCTCCATGTTTTAACTGCAAATTCATGTTTCACCTATATCCTTGTGCTGGCAGTGTGCTGCTGCATTCTTCTGTTGCTGCTACCTACCAAGCTGGCTACCTACGTGCTTAGTTAGCTACCAACGTACTGGTGTTTTTACCTATTGGGAGGGATAAATCCACCTACCTAAGGATATATTTATCTATGGGGGGCAGCTACCTAATAAAGGAACTATCTTACTACTATTGGGTGAACTACCTACTGGGGGATATACCTACTTAATAAGAAACCTACTTTACTACCCACTTTTTCTGTGCAGGAGGCATGGGGGCATAATTATAGAAGAAATTGTCATGTCGGTCTGAGCCGAACGGAGAAGAAAAGGAAAGAGGACGACTTTGATGAGAGAAGTCATCTGTGAGTCCCTAAATATAATTATAATCCCTTATATGGTATGCAGATCCTGTGTTCAGCTGGTATTAACCTCTATATATAAGTGCATATAATCACTTATATGGTATGCAGATTCTGTGTAGAGCTTGTATCTACCTCTATATGGTCACTGTATGGGGAAATATTTCTCTATATACAGTTGATATAGTCCTTGTTATATGTGTACTCTCAGCCCGTCTCCCTGTCCTGTTTCAGGGACGGGCAGCGCTGCGGCTCTCATGTCAGGCTGCGGGCGCACTGTTTCACCTGGCAGTTACGTACCTCTCCGCACTCGTGGCTCCTCTGCTTCCTCTGACAGCCGGCGTGTGCATACCGGTCTCCTAGGGCACGCTCGTGCCGTCTCACTGATATTTAACCCCTTAAGGACCTAGGGCGTATGGATACACCCTGGCTTTCTGGTACTTAAGGACCCAGGACGTATCCATACGCCCGTGGGAATTTCTGCCCCCGCCGCGCGCCGGGCGGGGACCGGACCGGGGTGACTGCTGATATCTATCAGCAGGCACCCCGCGCAAATGCCCAGGGGGGTCAACAGACCCCCCCATATCAGTGATCGGCGCAAATAGCAAGTGAATTCACACTTGCGATTTGCGCCGATTCGGGTCTATGGTGACCCGATGACCCGGAATAGAAGGGGATCGCGGGTGTCCATGACACCCACGATCCCCTGAAGCGATAGGAGTGAGGTGGCAGGGGTGCCACCCCTCCTATCCCTGCTATTGGTCATCAAGACGCGATGACCAATAGCAGATCGGGGGCAGGGGGCTTTACTTTCGGTTTCCCCGTTCTGCCCACCCACAATAGGCGGGGCAGAATGGGAAAACGACAGAGGACCGGCGCCGAAGTCCACACACCCATCGGCGACAGCAGCGGGCGACGATCGACGGCGGCAGCGGGTGACGATCAACGGAAGAAGAGGATAGCGACGCAGCTCCGTGGATCCTACGGAAGCCGGTGAGTTGCTTAGCAACATCTGGAGGGCTACAGTCTGAGACCACTATAGAGTGGTCTCTAAACTGTAGCCCTCCAGATTTTGCAAAACTACAACTCCCAGCATGCCCAGAGAGCTGTTTAGGCATGCTGGGATATGTAGTTTTGCAACAGCTGGAGAGCTACAGTTTGAGACCACTGCACAGTGATCTCTAATACTGTCGCTATCCAGATCTTGCAAAACTACAACTCCTAGCATGCCCACATACCAGTTTGCTGTCTGGGCATGCTGGGATTTGCAGTTTTGCAACATCTGGAGGTCCACAGTTTGGAGATCACTGTGCAGTGGTCTCTAAACTATAGCTCTCTAGATGTTGCAAAACTGCAAATCCCAGCATGCCCAAACAGCTGTCTCGGTATGCTGGGAGTTGTAGTTATGTACCTCCAGCTTTTGTATAACTACATCTCCCAGCATGCCCTTCAGCGATCAGTACATGCTGGGAGTTGTACTTATGCAACACCTGGAGGCACACTGGTTGGAAAATACTGAGTTAGGTAACTGAAGGTTTTACAACCAGTGTGCCGCCAGCTGTTGCAAAAGTACAACTCCCAACATGCACGGTCTGTCAGTACATGCTGGGAGTTGTAGTTTTGAAACAGCTGGCAGGGTACATTCCCACTAGCAGGTTTACAGTTAGTTTTCTGTTTCAAGTTTGGGCTGCGGCAAATTTTTCGCTGCAGCACAAACTCCTAGTGGTAAACTCACTGTAAACGCCCGCCAGTGCGAATGTACCCTAAAAACACTTCACTACACTACACTAACACATAATAAAGAGTAAAATTCTACATATACACCCCCATACACTGTTCCCCCCCCCCCCCCCAATAAAAATGAAAAACTTATTGTACGGCAGTGTTTCCAAAACGGAGCCTCCAGCTGTTGCAAATCACCAACTCCCAGCATTTCCAGACAGCCACTGACTGGAGGCACCCTGTTTGGGAATCACTGGCGTAGAATACCCCTATGTCCACCCCTATGCCATCCCTAATTTAGTCCTCAAATGCGCATGGCACTCTTTCACTTCGGAGCCCTGTCGTATTTCAAGGAAACAGTTTAGGTCCACATATGGGGTATTTCCGTACTCGAGAGAAATTGCACTAGAAATTTTGATGGGCTTTTTCTCCTTTTACTCCTTATGAAAAGGAAAAGTTGGGGGCTACATCAGCCTGTTGGTGTAAAAAAATAAAACATTTTACACTAACATGCTGGTGTTTCCCCATACTTTTTATTTCCACAAGTGTTAAAAGGTAAAAAAAAGACCCCCAAAATGTGTAAGGCAATTTCTCCTGTGTAGGGAAATACCCCATATATGGGCGTAAAATGCTCTGCGGGTGCACAACAAGGCTCAGGAGTGAGAGCGCACTAAGTACATTTGAGGCCTAAATTGGTGATTTGCACAGGGGTGGCTGATTTTACAGTGGTTCTGACAAATGCAAAACAATAAATACCCACATGTGACCCCATTTTGGAAACTACACGGAACGTATCAAGGGGTATAGTGAGCCTTAACACCCCACAGGTGTTTAATGAAAATTCTTCAAAGTTGGATGGAAAAATAAAAAATAAAAAAATAATTTCACTAAAATGCTGGTGTTACCCTAAATTTTTCATTTTCACAAGGGAAAATAGGAAAAAAAGACCCCCAAAATTTGTAAGCCCATTTCTTCTGAGTAAGAACATACCCCATATGTGGATGTAAAGTGCTCTGCTGGCACACTACAATGCTCAGAAGAGAAGGAGCACCATTGGGATTTTGAAGAGAACATTTGTCCGGAATTGAAGGCCACATGTGTTTACAAAGCCCCCATAGTGCCAGAACAATGGCCCCCCCCCCCACATGTGACCCCATTTTGGAAACTACACCCCTCATGTAATACACTACACCAAAAGAAAGGGTATAGAAATCTATAAGAAGATAATTTTTCATGCAAAAAGGAGATTTTTTAACACTTAACGTAAAATCTCTTTCTCGAAGGATCCTTCGGGGGACACAGACCGTGGGTGTATGCTGCTGTCTCTAAGGAGGTGTGACACTATGGTAATAAAAAAAGTCAGCTCCTCCCAGCAGGATATACGTGCCTTCAGGCTCTGAGCTAGTCAGTTTAAGTTCCAGAGCAATAGAAGGAGACTAATAGGTCAAAGAAAAACCTAAAACTGTCCGAGGACCAGAAGAGAAAACATAACTGAACACACCCTCGGACAGAGAACCAAAGGATAAAAACCCAAAAAGGGCGGGAGCTGTGTCCCCCAATGGATCCTTCGAGAAAGAGATTTTACGGTAAGTGTTAAAAAATCTCCTTTTTTCTATCGACTCCATTGGGGGACATAGACTGTGGGATGTTCCAAAGCCGTCCCTTGGGTGGGCAGATAAGTATTCAGGCAGACGGTCGATCCACTGCCACCTGCAACACTTTACGACCCAGACGAGCATCAGCCGATGCGAAAGTATGAACTCGGTAAAACCTCGAGAAAGTCTGCAAAGATGGCCAGGTAGCCGCCTTGCAAATCTGCGGGGCCGAGGCTCTATTCTGGAGAGCCCAGGATGCCCCAACGGAACGAGTGGAATGAGCCACAACCCTGAAAGGAGGAATCTTCCCCTTACAGCGATAGACTTCTGAAATGGCGGACCGAATCCACCGAGAAATGGTGGCCTTGGAAGCAGGTTGTCCCTTGCGACGACCTTCCATAAGGACGAAAAAGGAATCACACTGACGAAACGAAGAAGTTATGGAGAGGTAAGACCGAACAGCCCGAACTACATCCAGCTTGTGTAGTAAGCACTCCTTAGGATGAGAAAGAACCGGACAAAAAGACGGGAGGACAATGTCCTCATTGAGATGAAAAGCCGAGAACACCTTAGGTAAAAAGGAAGGATCTGGCCAGAAGATGACCTTGTCCTGGTGGATCACCAGAAACGGAGAACGCAAGGAAAGAGCTGCCAGTTCAGACACCCTCCGGATGGAGGTGATAGCCACAAGAAACGCCACTTTCCAAGAAAGGAGGCGGAGAGACACCTCTCTAAGGAGCTCAAAGGGTGCCCCTGGAGGGCACTCAGAACCAAATTCAAGTCCCAAGGGGGAGAAGGTGACCGATAAGGAGGAGCAGCGTGCGCCACTTCTTGCAGGAAGGTCCGGACATGAGAATTAGAAGCCAGGGGTCGCTGGAAAAGAACAGTAAGGGCCGAAACTTGACCTTTAACCCCTTAAGGACCCAGCCATTTTACACCTTAGGACCCGGCCATTTTTTGAACATCTGACCACTGTCACTTTAAACATTAATAACTCTGGAATGCTTTTAGTTATCATTCTGATTCCGAGATTGTTTTTTCGTGACATATTCTACTTTAACACAGTGGTAAAATTTTTTGGTAACTTGCATCATTTCTTGGTGAAAAATCCCCAAATTTGATGAAAAATTTGAAAATTTAGCATTTTTCTAACTTTGAAGCTTTCTGCTTGTAAGGAAAATGGATATTCCAAATATTTATTTTATTTTATTCACATATACAATATGTCTACTTTATGTTTGCATCATAAAATTGATGTGTTTTTACTTTTGGAAGACACCAGAGGGCTTCAAAGTTCAGCAGCAATTTTCCAATTTTTCACAAAATTTTCAAACTCACAATTTTTCAGGGACCAGTTCAGGTTTGAAGTGGATTTGAAGGGTCTTCATATTAGAAATACCCCACAAATGACCCCATTATAAAAACTGCACCCCCCAAAGTATTCAAAATGACATTCAGTCAGCGTTTTAACCCTTTAGGTGTTTCACAGGAATAGCAGCAAAGTGAAGGAGAAAATTCAAAATCTTCATTTTTTACACTCGCATGTTCTTGTAGACCCAATTTTTGAATGTTTGCAAGGGGTAAAAGGAGAAAATTTTTACTTGTGTTTGTAGCCCAATTTCTCTCGAGTAAGGACATACCTCATATGTCTATGTTAATTGTTCGGCGGGCGCAGTAGAGGGCTCAGAAGCGAAGGAGTGACAAGGGGATTTTGGAGAGTACGTTTTTCTGAAATTGTTTTTGGGGGGCATGTTGCATTTAGGAAGCCCCTATGGTGCCAGAACAGCTAAAACCCCCCACATGCTATACCAGTTTGGAAACTAGCCCCCTTGAGGAACGTAACAAGGAATTAAGTGAGCCTTAATACCCCACAGGTGTTTCACGACTTTTGCATATGTAAAAAAAAAAAAAATTCACTAAAATGTGTTTCCCCCCAAATTTCAAATTTTTGCAAGGGTTAATAGCAGAAAATACCCCCCAAAATTTGTAACCCCATCTCTTCTGAGTATGGAGGTACCCCATAAGTTGACCTGAAGTGCACTACGGGCGAACTACAATGCTCAGAAGAGAAGGAGTCATATTTGGCTTTTTGAGAGCAAATTTTGCTCGGGGGCATGTCGCATTTAGGAAGCCCCTATGGTGCCAGGACAGCAAAATAACCTCCACATGGCATACCATTTTGGAAACTAGACCCCTTGAGGAACGTAACAAGGGGTACAGCGAGCATTTACCTCCCCCTGGTGTCTGTCAGATCTTTGGAATAGTGGGCTGTACAAATTTTTTTATTTTAATAGCCCATTGTTTCAAAGATCTGTCAGACACCAGTGGGGGGTAAATTCTCACTGCACCCCTCATTACATTCCGTGAGGGGTGTAGTTTCCGAAATGGGGTCACATGTGTTTTTTTTTTTTTTTTTTACGTTTGTCAAAACCGCTGTAACAATCAGCCACCCCTGTGCAAATCACCTCAAATGTACATGGTGCACTCTCCCTTCTGGGCCTTGTTGTGCGCCCCCTGAGCAGATTGCGCCCACATATGGGGTATCTCCATAGTCAGGAGAAACTGCATTACAAATTTTGGGGGGCTTTTTTCCCTTTTACCTCTTGTCAAAATGAAAAGTATAGGGCAACACCAGCATGTTAGTGTAAAATTTTTTTTTTTTTACACCAACATGCTGGTGTAGACCCCAACTTCCCCTTTTTATAAGGGGTGAAAGGAGAAAAAGCCCCCCAAAATTTGTTTGGCAATTTCTCCCGAGTACGGCAATACCCCATATGTGGCCCTAAACTGTTGCCTTGAAATACGACAGGGCTCCGAATTGAGAGCGCCATGTGCATTTGAGGCCTGAATTAGGGATTTGCATAGGGGTGGACATAGGGGTATTCTACGCCAGCGATTCCCAAACAGGGTGCCTACAGCTGTTGCAAAACTCCCAGCATGCTTGGACAGTGAACGGCTGTCCGGCAATACTGGGAGTTGTTGTTTTGCAACAGCTGGAGGCTCCATTTTGGAAACAGTGGTGTACCGGACGTTTTTCATTTTTATTGGGGAGGGGCGGGGGGCTGTGTAGGGGTATGTGTATATGTAGTGTTTTTTTACTTTTTATTTTGTGTTAGTGTAGTGTAGTGTAGTGTAGTGTTTTTAGGGTACAGTCACATGGGCGGGGGATTACAGCGAGTTTCCCGCTGCGAGTTTGAGCTGCCGCGCAAAATTTGCTGCATCGCAAACTTGCAGCCTGATACTCACTGTAAGCCCCCTGCCCATGTGAATGTACCCTGTACATTCACAGGGAGGGGGGATCTCCGGCTGGTGCAAAACTACAACTCCCAGCATGCACAGTCTATCAGTGCATGCTGGCAGTTATAGTTTTGCAACAGCTGGAGGCACACGGGTTGGGAAACACTGAGTTAGGAAACAGACAATGTTTCCCAACCAGTGTGTCTCCAGTTGTTGCAAAACCACAACTCCCAATATGCCCAGGCAGCCGAAGGGCATATTGGGAGTAGTGGTTACGTAACAGCTGGAGGAGAACAGTTTGGGGACCACTGTGTAGTGGTGTCCAAGCTGCAGCCCTCCAGATGTTGCAAAACTACAACTCCCAGTATGCCAAAACTGTCCAGGCATGCTGGGAGTTGTAGTTCTGCAACATCTGAAGGGCCAGATGTTACAGAACTACAACTCCCAGCATGACTGGACAGTAAGGGCATGCTGAGGATGTGTAGTTTTGCAACATCTGGAAGGGCACAGTGGTCTCCAAACTGTGGACCTCCAGATGTTGCAAAACTGCAACTCCCAGCATGCCCAGACGCCAAGGGCTGTCTGGGCATGCTGGGAGTTGTAGTTTACAGGGTCCCATTACAGCAATGCATGTCGCTTTACGGCGATGTGCATTGCTGTAAAGGGCCCAACCGCGGCTGAAGAGGAACTCACCTGTCGCCGCCGCCGCCGTCTCTGCCGCCTGGATCCGGGTCTTCAGGGACGAGGTAAGTACCGGGGCCGGTCCCCAGCACTCCCCCGTCCCCCGCCGCGTCCTCCGGTCTTCCTCCCGTCCTCTCCGGACTTCAAGGGGCCGGGCAGGACGGAAGGAAGTAACCGCCCCCCCCTGCGATTGGTCGGTTAACTAACCAACGGATCGCAGGGGATCGGAGGAGGTGGCAGGCTTGCCACCTCGCTCCTAGGCTCCAGCATGGTCCTGGCTGTCTGTGACAGCCGGGATCATGCAAAATTACCGGGCGGTCGGGTCCCAGAGACCCGATCAGCCCGGTATCACCGCAGATCGCAAGGGCGATTTCCCTTGCGATTTGCGGCGATCGCCGACATGGGGGGCCTACATGGCCCCCCTCTGCGTTTGCCCTGGATGCCTGCTGAAGCATTTCAGCAGGCATCCGCTTCCGATCTCTACCCGGGGCGCGACAGAGACCGGAGAAACACCAGGACGTACTAGTACATCCTGGGTCCTTAAAGCCCAGGGTGCCAGGATGTTCTAGTACGTCCTGGGTCCTCAAGGGATTAAGGGAACTGAGAGACAACCCCAGTTCCAGCCCCGACTGCAAAAAAGAGAGAAGACGGGGAACCGAGAAGGTCACCGGGGAGAAGTCCTGAGCTTCACACTAACAAAAATAAGACCGCCAAGTACGGTGGTAAATTCTTGCAGAGGAGGGCTTACGAGCCTTGAGCATGGTGTGAATGACTTGGGAAGAGAACCCGCGGGCCCTCAAAACCGTGGTCTCAACCGCCACGCCGTCAAATGCAGTGACAGTAAATTGGGGTGGCAAAGAGGACCCTGAGAGAGTAGGTCCGGGCGGAGCGGAAGGCGCAGAGGAGCGTCGTCCAGGAGCCTGACTACGTCGACCTTCGGGGCCAATCTGGAGCTACCAGAATGGCGGAGACGCCCTCCGCCTTGAGCTTCCTCAGCACCCTGGGAAGGAGCGGAAGAGGAGGGAACAGATAAGGTAGTGCAAACCCCGCCCAAGGAATCACTAGGGCGTCCATGGCCAGAGCCTGAGGGTCCTGGGACTTGGACCCATCGCCGGGGTCGGGAGAGGACCGACTGAGGAAGTCCGCTTCCCAGTTGAGCACTCCCGGAATGTGAATCGCCGAAATGGCCGAAACTTTGTTCTCCGCCCAGGTGAGAATCTTGGTCATCTCAGCCATGGCTGCGGAGCTGCGAGTGCCACCCTGACGATTTATGTACGCCACGGCCGTGGCGTTGTCCGACTGAACGCGGACAGGACGGGACTGAAGACGGGACTCCCAATGAAGAAGACAAAGAAGAATCGCCCGTAATTCCAATATGTTTATCGGGAGAAGAGTCTCCGGGGGAGACCAGAGTCCCTGAACCGTCCAATCCCTGAACACACCGCCCCAGCCCAACAGGCTGGCATCCATTTTAACAACCTGCCAGTGAAGGGGAAGACAGGACCACCCTTTGAGAAGAAGGGGGGAGCGGAGCCACCAGAGCAGAGACTGATGGACCGTGCGAGGGAAAACAATCTGACGATCGAGGGACAGGGGAGATCTGTTCCATCGAGAGAGAATCGCCAGTTGAAGGGGTAATGAAACTGGGCAAAGGGTATGGCCTCCATAGTTGCCACCATCCGACCCAGGACTTCCATACAAGTGCGGATGGAGATTGATACCTGGGTCCTTCGGACCCCCGACCGGAGCGCCAGACGCTTGTCCGGCGGAAGACAAATTCGGGCAGAGGCCATGTCGAATCGAAGTCCCAGGAAGGTCAGAGACTGGGTAGGACAGAGGACTGACTTGTCCCGGTTGACCATCCACCCGAAGTGAGTCAGAGTGTGGAGAGTGATGTCCAGATTCTCCAGAGTCTGGGCTCTGGTTGGAGCCTTGATGAGGTCGTCCAGATGGGGTATCAACGAGATCCCCCTAGACCGTAACAGGCCCATCACTGGCGCAAGGATTTTTGTAAAGACCCGAGGAGCCGTGGCTAGACCAAAGGGGAGGGCCACGAATTGAAAGTGCCCCTCCGGAACGCAAAGCAGAGGTACCGATGATGGCCCGGAAATATTGGCACATGGAGGTAGGCATCCTTGATGTCCACCGATGAAAGAAACTCCCCTTGTTCCAGGGACGCCACCACTGAACAGAGGGATTCCATTCTGAAGTGGCGGATGAGAAGGTGACGGTTGAGATGCTTGAGGTCTAGGATTGGTCGCACAGAACCGTCCTTTTTGGGGACCACAAAAAGATTTGAATAGAAACCCCAAAAACGTTCCCCTGGAGGAACGGGGACGACAACCCCCTGGAGAAGCAGAGATCGGAGAGCCGCTCGAAATTGCTTCGCCAGAGGAGGAGACCGGGGGGCCCGGGATCGAAAAAAGCGATCCCTCGGAAGGGAGGCGAATTCGATCCGGTAACCGTTGGACACCACATCCCTTACCCAAGAGTCCTGAATGTGCAAAGTCCAGATGTCTCGGAAAAACAAGAGACAACCTCCACCCCGAAAAGAAACCGCGGGTGGGGGCCTCACTTCATGCAGAAGTGGGTTTGTGGTTGCCTGATTTGGGCGCAAAATGGCCGGACCGGTTGGAGTCCGAGTTCCAAGACGGGCGTGCACGGAACGAGGGAGACTTCTTGTCCCGCAAGGGCGCCTGCCTGCACCCTTTACTGGGGCCAGAGGTCCGAAAGGACCGAAAGGAAAAGGACTTCTTCTGTGAAGTAGGGCGAGCCTTATTTTGAGGTAACAAGGAACTCTTACCTCCCGTTGCCTCAGAAATAATCTCATCAAGGCGTTTGCCAAAAAGACAGCCACCCGTAAAGGGAAGCTCAGTGAGAGACCTTTTGGAAGCGGCATCCGCATTCCAAGCTTTAAGCCACAGCAAAGGCAGAACAACGGGCTGACTGCATGGAAGCTGTGCACAGAAAGTCCTCAGCTTTAGCGCATTGGAGAGCCAGAGCAGATAGATCCTCTGGGGGGGATCCCGCTGACATATCCTGATGGAGCTTTTGGCACCACTCCAACAGGGCCTTGGACACCCATGTCGAGGCGAAGATGGGAAGAAGAGAAGAGCCAGCTGCTTAAGAAGCGAACTTCGCTAAAGATTCTACCTTCTTGTCCGCGGGATCCTTGAAGGCAGCGGCATCTGCCAGAGGCAGTGTAGTCGCCTTAGAGATCCGGGAGATTGGTGGATC
Organism: Hyla sarda; assembly: GCF_029499605.1. Taxonomy (NCBI): domain Eukaryota; kingdom Metazoa; phylum Chordata; class Amphibia; order Anura; family Hylidae; genus Hyla; species Hyla sarda. The sequence continues at coordinate 303,793,153 of NC_079189.1, forward strand.
CACTGAGGGAGGGGAAACCACCTTAGCCACAAAGTCCTTGTCAAATGGATAACGTTCTTGAATTGACTTGATTCCCGGGAACCTCTTATCTGGATGTTTCCATGCGGATTCCAGAATGGGGTGACCCAGACCGGGTACGCGGCTCTGGCATAGCAAAGCGGCGACTCCAAGAACGTCCACTGGAGGAGCGACGTTTGTGCCCAGAAGATAGGGGGGGTGGGACCCACGAGGGGAACGCTCACGTCTATCAGAAGACTCAATGGAAGTCAGACGAGGCACCCCTAGCATGCTTATGAGAGTGTGAAGTATGGGGAGACGAGGAGCGGACCCTCTCAGAGGTCCTACGCCGGGAAGACCCCTTCAAGGCGGACACCATTTCCCGGGAGGCCTCAGCCACTGAACGGGAGACTTGGGTCAAGTCAGCCATATACTGGGTCAGGGAAGAAACCCAGGCTGGAGGAGCGGCTGAACCCACTGGGACCGAAGGGGCATCAGGGGGTCTGGGGGAGCAGTGGAGCAGGCAGGGCAAGAGGGCTCAGTAGAGCCAGACATCTTGGTATTACAGTGCTTACAGATATAATAAGTCACTGAATTACCAGGTTTCTGTTTGGAGGGAGGAACAGCTCTGGGTACGGACAAAAAAGAAGACAGGAACTTTCTCACCCTGGTCTGTGTTCCCTGTCAGCTGCAGTAAGGAGAACTCGCTCCGTGCAGCCAGAGAGACTGAACAGGCCAGCCAAAAGGGAGGGAGGGGCGTGCCTGAAGCAAGGCACGCAGTAACAGACCCCTTCACATAGAAAATCGCCCCCACGGCACTGATTGGTCGCTGCTTCGCGCCTCTGAGAGCTCCCAGCCCAATGGGCGGAGCTACAGATGGCCAAAAAAGAACTGTCATGGCGCCCGCTCCTTGTCCCGAGCGCATCTGCCTAGCCGTATATGCGCTCGGGGAAATGGAGTGGGCGGCCAAAACGCCGGCAGAGGCTGAAGCGCCCGGCTCGTAGCAGCGCCGTGGCTGTCAGCCGCGTTAAGGCGCTGTAAGCATAACGAAGGTAAGCCGGCGCTGAGAGTGCCCGGCCCGGAGCAATGCCGCGGCTGACATCCACAAATAAGGCGCTGCAGTAATTGCACCAACACACACACCACATAATAAAGTGCCCCATACTATATGCCCCATAAAGTAAGGTACCTTATAAGATATGCCCCCTCAGGTGCCACTGCTCCCCCAGCATAACGTGCAGCCCCTGTATAATCAAGCCCCATAAATGAAGGTGGGCCAAAACAGGGGGTCCCCAGAGGGTGCGAGTCCGTACCTATGGAGAAAAAAGGGGGGAAGTACTTACCTCAGTCAGAAGAACTTACCTAATGGAGTCTTCAGTGAAGTCTTCAGTCAGCTTTTGTCCCTGCATCACGCCTGGCTGCTATGAGCGAGCGAGGCGAGCAGAGAAAAAGGGGGACCTGGACCCATGAGGTACCACCCAGACGCTGACCGTTGGCGAAGGGGGGTGAACAGCGCATATACGCAATGTCTGTGCCACCTCACTCGCAATGGGGAAACCGGGAGCCCCCACCTAAAAACGGAAAAGAAAAGGAATAAAAAACTAACACGTCCCTATACTAGAAAAATTAAAAATCAGAAGACCTGGTCTGGAAGATCCAGACCATGTCCACCTCCTTCAGACACTAAGCTTAAACTGACTAGCTCAGAGCCTGAAGGCAGGTATATCCTGCTGGGAGGAGCTGACTTTTTTTATTACCATAGTGTCACACCTCCTTAGAGACAGCAGCATACACCCACGGTCTGTGTCCCCCAATAGAGCCGATAGAAAAAAATCTTTATTAGAAATAATCAATAAAATATACATAAAATAGAACTGGCACAGTATGATAGCAACATGGATGACAATGACATGGGGAAGGTTGTTACATAGTTACAAGCCATAGAAATCGTAAAGAGCAACCTATCATGAATTCATAAATGGAATACAAGTGTACAAAATAATCAGATAGGGAACATAAATAAGGAACCAGTACCCACAGATATAGAAACCTTAACCAGGTCAATGTCAGACCCCTACATATGTTTTGCTCCAACGAGCTTCCTCAGGGGGCGTAATGTAATAAGGGGTACAGTGAGCATTTACACCCACAGGTGTCTGACAGATTTTTGAAACAGTGGTCCGTGAAAATGAAAAATGTAATTTTTCATTTGCACAGCCCACTGTTCCAAAGATCTGTCAAACGCCAGTGGGGTGTACATACTCACTGCACCCCTTATTAAATTCTGTGAGGCATATAGTTTCCAAAATGGGGTCACATGTGAGGGGGGTCCACTGTTCTGGCACTATGGGGGGCTTTGTAAATGCACATGGCCCCGACTTCTATTCCAACCAAATTCTGTTGCCAAAAGCTCAATGGCGCTCTTCCTCTTCTAAACATTGTAGTTTGCCCACAGAGCACTTGGCGTCCCCACATTGGGTATTTACATACTCAGAAGAAATGGGGTTACAAATTTTGGGGGTCATTTTCTCCCATTACCCCTTGTAAAAATGTAAAATTTGGGGAAAACCCAGCATTTTAGTGAAAACATTTTTTTTTTTCCCATTTACACATCCGACTTTAACAAAAAGTCGTCGAACACCTGTGAGGTGTTAAGGCTCACTGTACCCCTTGTTGCGTTCCTTGAGGGGTGTAGTTTCCAAAATAGTATGCCATGTGGTGGGTTTTTTGCTGTTCTGGCAGCATAGGGGCTTCCTAACTGCGACATGCCCTCCAAAAACCATTTCAGCAAAATTCGCTTTTCAAAAGCCAAATGTGACTCCTTATCTTCTGAGCATTGTGGTGCGCCAGCAGAGCACTTGACGTCCACACATGGGGTATTTCCATGCTCAGAAGGTATGAGGTTACAAATTTTGGGGGGAATTTGTCCTATTATCCCTTGTAAAAAAAAAATCATTTGAGGGAAAACCAGCATTTTAGTGGAAAAAAAAATCATTTACACATCCAACTTTAACCCCTTAAGGACCGGGGTTTTTTCCGTTTTTGCATTTTCGTTTTTTGCTCCTTGCCTTTAAAAAATCATAACTCTTTCAATTTTGCACCTAAAAATCCATATGATTGCTTATTTTTTGCGCCACCAATTCTACTTTGTAATGACGTCAGTCATTTTGCCCGGTAAAAATGACACCTTATCTTTATTCTGTAGGTCCATACGATTAAAATGATACCCTACTTATATAGGTTTGATTTTGTCGTACTTCTGGAAAAAATCATAACTACATGCAGGAAAATTTATATGTTTAAAATTGTCATCTTTTGACCCCTATAACTTTTTTATTTTTCCGTGTATGGAGCGGTATGAGGGCTCATTTTTTGCGCCGTGTTCTGAAGTTTTTATCGGTACCATTTTTGTATTGATATGACTTTTTGATCGCTTTTTATTCATTTTTTCATGATATAAAAAGTGACCAAAAATACACTACACACATTTTTGCATTGATAGGACTTTTTATTCACCAAAAATGCACTATTTTGGACTTTGGAATTTTTTTGCGCGTACGTCATTGACCGAGCGGTTTAATTAACGATATATTTTTATAATTCGGACATTTCCGCACGCGGTGATACCATATATGTTTATTTTTATTTGCACTGTGTTTTTTTTTTATGGGAAAAGGGGGGTGATTCAAACTTTTAATAGGGGAGGGGTTAAATGATATACATTCACTTTTTTTTCACTTTTTTTTTTTGCAGTGTTATAGCTCCCATAGGGACCTATAACAATGCACACACTGATCTTTATCATTGATCACTGGTTTCTCATAGGAAACCAGTGATCGATGATTCTGCCGCTTGACTGCTCATGCCTGGATCTCAGGCACTGAGCAGTCATTCGGCGATCGGACAGCGGGGAGGCAGGTAGGGGCCCTCCCGCTGTCCTGTAAGCTGTTCGGGATGGCTCGATTTCGCTGCGGCTATCCCGAACAGCCCACTGAGTTAACCGAAAGCTTTTACTTTCACGATCGGCGCTGCACGCTATTAGCGGCGGGTCCCAGCTTCACTATGACGCCGGGCCCGCTGTGATATGATGCGGGGTTACCGTGTAACCCCGCGTTATATCACGGGAGCAGGACCAAGGACGTACCTGTACGTCCTTGGTCCTTAAGGGGTTAACGAAAAGTCGTCATAAACCTGTGGGGTTGTCACGATGCCGGCTGGCAGGAGGTGGATCCTCTGTGCCAGAGAGGGATTGGCGTGGACCGTGCTAGTGGACCGGTTCTAAGTTACTACTGGTGTTCACCAGAGCCCGCCGCAAAGCGGGATGGTCTTGCTGCGGCGGTAGTAACCAGGTCGTATCCACTAGCAACGGCTCAACCTCTCTGACTGCTGAAGATAGGCGCGGTACAAGGGAGTAGACAAAAGCAAGGTCGGACGTAGCAGAAGGTCGGGGCAGGCAGCAAGGATCGTAGTCAGGGGCAACGGCAGGAGGTCTGGAACACAGGCTAGGAACACACAAGGGAACGCTTTCACTAGGCACAAGGGCAACAAGATCCGGCGAGGGAGTGCAGGGGAAGTGAGGTATACATAGGGAGTGCACAGGTGAACACACTAATTGGAACCACTGCGCCAATCAGTGGCGCAGTGGCCCTTTAAATCGCAGAGACCCGGCGCGCGCGCGCCCTAGGGAGCGGGGCCGCGCGCGCCGGGACAGGACCGACGGAGAGCGAGTCAGGTACGGAAGCCGGGGTGCGCATCGCGAGCGGGCGCCACCCGCATCGCGAATCGCATCCCGGCTGGAGGCGGTATCGCAGCGCACCCGGTCAGTGGATCTGACCGGGGCGCTGCCGTAGCGAGGATGTTGCGAGCGCTCCGGGAAGGAGCGGGGACCCGGAGCGCTCGGCGTAACAGGGGTGTTAAGGCTCACTGAACCTCTTATTACGTGCCTTGAGGGGTGTAGTTTCCAAAACAGTATGCCATGTGTTCTTTTTTTTTTTTGTTTGCTGTTCTGGCACCATAGGGGCTTCCTAAATGTGACATTCCCCCCCAATAACCATTTCAGAAAAACTCACTCTCCAAAATCCCATTGCCGCTCCTTCCCTTCTGAGCCCTCTACTGCGCCCGCCGAACACTTGACATACACATATGAGGTATTTCTTTACTCAAGAGAAATTGGGTTACACATTTTAGGAAGATTTCTCTCCTTTTACCCCTTGTAAAAATTCAGTAACTGGGTCTACAAGAACATGCGAGTGTAAAAAATGAAGATTTTAAATTTTTCTCCTTCAATTTGCTGCTATTCCTGTGAAACACCTAAAGGGTTAACAAACCTTTTGAATATCATTTTGAATACTTTGAGGGGTGCAGTTTTTATAATGGGGTCATTTGTGGGGTATCTCTAATATGAAGGCCCTTCCAATTCACTTCAAACCTGAACTGTGAAAAATTGGAAAATTGATGCTATAATTTGAAGCCCTCTGATGTCTTCCAAAAATAAAAACATGACAACTTTATGATGCAAACATAAAGTAGACATATTGTATGTGTGAATCAATATATAATTTATTTGGAATATTAATTTTCCTTATTAGCAGAGAGCTTCAAAGTAAAAAAAAAATGCACCATTTTCAATTTTTTATCAAATTTTGGAATTTTTCACCAAGAAATGAGGCAAGTATCGACAAAATTTTACCACTAACATAAAGTAGAATATGTCATAAAAAAACTGTCTTGGAATCAGAATGAAAGGTAAAAGCATCCCAGAGTTATTAATGTTTAAAGTGACAGTGGTCAGATGTGCAAAAAATGGCCAGGTCCTACAGGGAAAATTGGCTGGGTCCTTAAAGGGGTACTCCCCCCCTAGACATCTTATAAGATGTCAGATCGCGGGGGTCCCGCTGCTGGGGACCCCCCGGGATCTCGGCTGCAGCACCCACCTGTACGGCTTCCGGCAACGCTGGAGGCTTCGGATCCCGACAACAATGGCGGTTGAGCGTGACGTCACGACTCCGCCCCGTGTGATGTCACTCCCCGCCCCCTCAATGCAAGTCTGTGGGAGGGGGCGTGACGGACCTCCCATAGACTCGCATTGAGGGGGCGGGGCGTGACATCACACGGGGCGGAGATCCGCCATTGTGGTCGGGATCCGCCATTGTGGTCGGGATCTGAAGCCTCCAGCGTTGTCGAAAGTCGTACAGGTGGGTGCTGCAGCCGAGATCCCGGGGGTCCCCAGCAGCGGGACCCCCGCGATCTGACATCTTATCCCCTATCCTTTGGATAGGGGATAAGATGTCCAGGGGGGGTGAGTACCCCTTTAAGGGGTTAACCCTTTAACGACGCAGGACGTCCTGCGCCCGCTCCCGCGATATGAAGCATGACATCACGACGGTCCCGGTGCTCATCAACGGCCGGGACCCGCGGCTAATACCACACATCGCCGATCGTGGCGATGTGCGGTATTAACCCTTTAGAAGCGGCGGTCAAAGCTGACCACCGCTTCTAAAGCAAAAGTGAAAGTATCCCGGCTAGTCAGTCGGGCTGTTCGGGACCGCCGCGGTGAAATCGCGGCATCCCGAACAACTTGCAGGACACCGGGAGGGCCCTAACCTGCCTCCTCGGTGTCCGATCGACGAATGACTGCTCCGTGCCTGAGATCCAGGCAGCAGCAGTCAAGCGCCGATAACGCTGATCACAGGCGTGTTAATACACGCCAGTGATCAGCATAGGAGATCAGTGTGTGCAGTGTTATAGGTCCCTATGGGGCCTATAACACTGCAAAAAAAAAAAGTAAAAAAAAAGTGTTAATAAAGGTCATTTAACCCCTTCCCTAATAAAAGTTTGAATCACCCCCCTTTTCCCATAAAAAAATAAAACAGTGTAAATAAAAATAAAAATAAACATATGTGGTATCATATTTGCGTAAATGTATGAACTATAAAAATATATTGTTAATTAAACCGCACAGTCAATGGCGTACGCGCAAAAAAATTCCAAAGTCCAAAAAAGCGTATTTTGGTCACTTTTTATACCATTAAAAAATGAATAAAAAGTGATCAAAAAGTCCAATCAAAACAAAAATTATACCGATAAAAACTTCAGATCACGGCGCAAAAAATGAGCCCTCATACCGCCCTGTACGTGGAAAAATAAAAAAGTAATAGGGGTCAGAAGAGGACATTTTTAAACGTATAAATTTTCCTGCATGTAGTTATTATTTTTTCCAGAAGTACGACAAAATCAAACCTATATAAGTAGGGTATCATTTTAACCGTATGGACCTACAGAATAATGATAAGCTGTCATTTTTACCGAAATATGCACTGCGTAGAAACAGAAGTCCCCAAAAGTTACAAAATGGCATTTTTTCTTTGATTTTGTCGCACAATAATTTATTTTTTTCGTTTCGTCGTGAATTTTTTGGTAAAATGACAAATGTCACTGCAAAGTAGAAGGGGTGACGCAAAAAATAAGCCATAATATGGATTTTTAGGTGGAAAATTGAAAGGGTTATGATTTTTAAAAGGTAAGGAGAAAAAAACGAAAGTGCAAAAACGGAAAAACCCTGAGTCCTTAAGGGGTTAAAGGCACATGACCCAAAGGTCTACTATAATTAAATATATAAATCTATACACCAATATACGTTAATACATATTTATACAAGGCGACTAGGGGTTAGCCCTCCAGGAGAGCCCTACTAGCATGGAGGGACTCTGGCTGAGGGGACTTTAGACAGAGGGACAGGACCAAGTCCTGTACCGGGACACCACAAGTGCATTGTGGGAGTTGTAATTTTGCAACAGTTGAAGGTTTGGGCCCCCCCCCCATGTGAATGTACAGGGTACATTCACACAGGCGGGGGTTTACAGTGAGTTTCCTTCTACAAGTTTGAGCTGCAGCAAATTTTCCGCTGCAGCTCAAACTCCCAGCGGAAAACTCGCTGTGAACCCCTGCCAGTGTGAGTGTGTCCTAAAAACACTACACTACACTAACACAAAATAAAAAGTAAAACACTACATATACATATACCCCTATACAGTTACACCCCCCCCAATAAAAATTAAAAACGTCTCATACCGCAGTGTTTCCAAAACAGAGCCTCCAGCTGTTGCAAAACAACAACTCCCAGTATCGCCAGACAGCCATTGATTGTCCTGGCAGGCTGGTTGGTTTGCAACAGCTGGAGACACCCTGTTTGGGAAACACTGCCGTTGGGTTTTGGTGGAGACAAACGCCATCCTTGTATCCGGGTCCGCCCCTATTGCAAAGTCCTAATATAGGCCTCAAAGGCGCATGGCGCTATCTTGCTTTGGAGCCCTGTCGTATTTCAAGGCAACAGCATAGGCCACATATGGGGTATTTCCGTACTCAGGAGAAATTGCGTTACAAATTTTGGGGGGGATTTTCTCCTTTTACCCGTTATGAAAAGGAAAAGTTAGGGGCTACACCAGCATGTTAGTGTAAAAAATAAAAAAATTTACACTTACACGCTAGAGTTGCCCCATACTTTTAATTTTCAGAAGAGGTAAAAGGAGAAAAAGACCCCCAAAATTTGTAACTCAATTTCTCCTGAGTATGGAAATACCCCATATGTGGGTGTAAAATGCTCTCCGGGTGCACAACAAGGCTCAGGAGTGAGGGCGCACTGTGTACATTTCAGGCCTAAATTGGTGATTTGCACAGGGGTAGCTGATTGTTACAGCATTTCTAAAATGAAAGAAAAAAAAAAACACAAACATGTGACCCGATTTTGGAAACTACACCCCTCAAGGAATATAACATGGGGTATAGTGAGCCTTAACAGCCTACAGGTCTATTTTTGTTAAAGTTGGACGTGAAAATTAAAAACCAATTTTTTTCCCCCTGAAATGCTGGTTTTACCCCAAATTTTTCATCACAACGGGTAATAGGAAAAAAGCCTCCCAAAATTTGTAATCCCATTTCTTCTGGGTATGGAAATACCCCATATGTGGAGGTAAAGTTCTCTGCTGGCGAACTACAAGGCTCAGAAGAGAAGGAGCGCCATTAGGTTTTTGGATAGAGAATTACCGGTAGGCTGGAAGTGAAGGCCATGTATGTGTGCCCCCCACATATGACCCCATTTTGGAAACTGCACCCCTCACAGAATGTAATAAAAGGTGCAGTGAGCATTTACACCCCACAGGTGTTTGACAGATTTTTGGAATAGTGGTCCGTGAAAATGAAAAATTAAATTTTTCATTTGCACAGCCCACTGTTCCAAAGATCTGTCAAACGCCAGTGGGGTGTAAATGCTCACTGCACCCCTTATTACATTCCGAGAGGGGTGTAGTTTCCAAAATGGGGTCACATGTGGGGGGGTCCACTGGTCTGGCACCACGGGGGGCTTTGTAAATACACATGGCCCCCGACTTCCATTCCAACCAAATTCTCTCTTCAAAAGCCCAATGGAGCTCCCTCTCTTCTGAGCATTGTAGTGCGCCCGCAGAGCACTTTACATCCACATATGGGATATTTCTATACTCAGAAAAAATGGGTTTACAAATTTTGGGGGGCTTTTTCTCCTGTTACCCCTTGTGAAAATTAAAAATGTTGGGCTAACACCAGCATTTTAGTGTTAAAAATCACATTTTTCATTTTCACGTTTAATAAAAGTTCAACAATCACCTGTGGGGTATAAAGACTCAATTTACCCCTTGTTACGTTCTTTGAGGGGTGTAGTTTCCATAATAGTATGCCATGTGGTTTTTGTTTTTTATTACTGTTCTGACATCCTGGGGTCTTCCTAAATGTGACATGACCCCCAAAAACCATTTCAGCAAAATTCGCTCTCCAAAATGCCATTGTCGCTTCTTCCCTTCTGAGCCCTCCAGAGCACTTCCACATATAGGTATTTCCTTACTGGAGAGAAAATCTATTACAAGTTTTGGGGGGCCTTTTTACCTTTTACTCCTTGCAAAAATGAAAACAATTGGGCTACAATACCATGTTAGTGTACAAAATTGAGATTTTAATTTTTATCCTCCATTTTGCTGCTATTCCTGTGAAACACCTCAAGGGTTAACAAACTTTTTGAATGTCATTTTGAATACTTTGAGGGGTGCAGTTTTCATAATGGGGTCCATAATAGGGGATTTCCAACATAAAGACCCTCATATTTACTTCAAAACTTAACTGGTCCCTGAAAAATTCTGATTTTGAAATTTTTGTGAAAAATTGGAAAATTGCTGCTGAACTTTGAAGCCCTTTGATGTCTTCCAAAAGTAAAAACACGTCAACTTTATGATGCAAACATACAGTAGATATATTGTATATGTGAATCAATATATCATTTATTTGGAATATCCCTTTTCCTTACAAGCAGAGAGCTTCAAATTTAGAAAAATGCCAAATTTTCTAATTTTTTATGAAATTTTGGAATTTTTCACCAAGTAATGATGCAAGTATCGATGAAAATTTACCAAAAACAAAGTAGAATGTAACAAAAAAAAAAATCTCAGAATCAAATTTATAAGTAAAAGCATCCCAGAGTTATTAATGCTTAAAGGGATAGAGGTCAGATTTGCAAAAAATGCTCCCATCCTTAGGGTCATAATGGGCTCCATCCCCAAGGTGTTAAAAATGAAAGAAGCAATCTGATTGGTTGCTATGGGCACCTGTACCACTCTTTCTCTCTGCAGGTTTTAATAAATCTCCCCATAGTAGAGAATTTGCAAATCTGGGCGGACCCATCAAAGTCAATGGAGGTAACGGATTTTATTTATGAGTAAACATACCCCAAGAGATTTTTAAAAAACTGTCCAATAAAAATAGGGGAAAAATATTAACACCAAATGATATGACACCAAAACAAACATAATTGGTAAAAGGTAAGAGGTTAAACGTTGCATAGTCCCTCACACAACCATCCCCTCCTATTTCCCACTCGTCCTTCATTTCCCACGCACCGCCTCCTTACCGACACGCATTTACATAACCCCGCCCCCGTGCGCGCGACCACGATCTCTGGTTGACGCTTCGCGCGCACCCGTGAGTGGCTGCAAAGATGGCGGCGCACATCACCCTCACACAGGTAAGGCCGGTCTGCAGAGTGACAGTGCGGGTCTGGGCTGGGGTATGATGTGATGGACTGCGCGGGTAAACACTTATCCCTCATAGGTCGGGTACTAAGGGCAGCTGTGCCCTCTCTTCGTCACCTTGGGGTCTAGTTATAGTGTACCGTAAGACTGAGGCCTGGGGAGGGTACAGTAAGGAGCTATCACCCCGTGCACCCTCTCCTGCCCCAAACACGTCCCTTCCTGTGGGCGCTTGTGTGCCACTGTGCAGTATGGCTAAATCACAGCTGATATGTCAGGAAGTGGCACTTCTGCTCTACACTATAGCTTGTGACTGGCATCCTCTCCTGGGGGCCCATTACTAACTGTAGAGTGTGGCCCCCTAAGCTGGCATCACTGGACCTTCCTTTACATCTCTGGAGCTCGGGCGTCCTGTCTACATTTTACTAATGCTCCCTGTTCTGAGCCGTGTAAGGATGGGCAGAGTGCAGGGAAATGTATCGGGGAGTAGCTATACATTGTATACAGTGTCAGGGGTGTGATATACTGTATAGTGTCACATTGTACATTAGTCTGAGTGCTATGAATGCTGGAAGCCTTGTCCTCTGCTCCCTGTTGTGTTATGGTATACACCTATATAATATATATCAGGGATGTGATATACTGTATAGTGTCACATTCTGTACATGAGTCTGAGTGCTATGAATGCTGGAAGCCTTGTCCCCTGCTCCCTGATATGGTATACACCTATATAATATATATCAGGGGTGTGATATACTGTATAGTGTCACATTCTGTACATTAGTCTGAGTGCTATGAATGCTGGAAGCCTTGTCCCTGCTCCCTGTTATGGTATACACCTATATAATATATATCAGGGGTGTGATATACTGTATAGTGTCACATTGTACATGAGTCTGAGTGCTATGAATGCTGGAAGCCTTGTCCCTGCTCCCTGTTATGGTATACACCTATATAATATATATCAGGGGTGTGATACACTGTATAGTGTCACATTGTACATGAGTCTGAGTGCTATGAATGCTGGAAGCCTTGTCCCTGCTCCCTGTTATGGTATACACCTATATAATATATATCAGGGATGTGATATACTGTATAGTGTCACATTGTACATGAGTGAGTGCTATGAATGCTGGAAGCCTTGTCCCCTGCTCCCTGATATGGTATACACCTATATAATATATATCAGGGGTGTGATATACTGTATAGTGTCACATTCTGTACATTAGTCTGAGTGCTATGAATGCTGGAAGCCTTGTCCCTGCTCCCTGTTATGGTATACACCTATATAATATATATCAGGGGTGTGATACACTGTATAGTGTCACATTGTACATGAGTCTGAGTGCTATGAATGCTGGAAGCCTTGTCCCTGCTCCCTGTTATGGTATACACCTATATAATATATATCAGGGGTGTGATACACTGTATAGTGTCACATTGTACATGAGTCTGAGTGCTATGAATGCTGGAAGCCTTGTCCTCTGCTCCCTGATATGGTATACACCTATATAATATATATCAGGGGTGTGATATACTGTATAGTGTCACATTGTACATGAGTCTGAGTGCTATGAATGCTGGAAGCCTTGTCCCTGCTCCCTGTTATGGTATACACCTATATAATATATATCAGGGGTGTGATATACTGTATAGTGTCACATTCTGTACATTAGTCTGAGTGCTATGAATGCTGGAAGCCTTGTCCCTGCTCCCTGTTATGGTATACACCTATATAATATATATCAGGGGTGTGATATACTGTATAGTGTCACATTCTGTACATGAGTCTGAGTGCTATGAATGCTGGAAGCCTTGTCCCTGCTCCCTGTTATGGTATACACCTATATAATATATATCAGGGGTGTGATATACTGTATAGTGTCACATTGTACATGAGTCTGAGTGCTATGAATGCTGGAAGCCTTGTCCTCTGCTCCCTGATATGGTATACACCTATATAATATATATCAGGGGTGTGATATACTGTATAGTGTCACATTGTACATGAGTCTGAGTGCTATGAATGCTGGAAGCCTTGTCCTCTGCTCCCTGTTGTGTTATGGTATACACCTATATAATATATATCAGGGGTGTGATATACTGTATAGTGTCACATTGTACATGAGTCTGAGTGCTATGAATGCTGGAAGCCTTGTCCCCTGCTCCCTGATATGGTATACACCTATATAATATATATCAGGGGTGTGATATACTGTATAGTGTCACATTGTACATGAGTCTGAGTGCTATGAATGCTGGAAGCCTTGTCCTCTGCTCCCTGTTGTGTTATGGTATACACCTATATAATATATATCAGGGGTGTGATATACTGTGTATAGTGTCACATTGTACATGAGTCTGAGTGCTATGAATGCTGGAAGCCTTGTCCCCTGCTCCCTGATATGGTATACACCTATATAATATATATCAGGGGTGTGATATACTGTATAGTGTCACATTGTACATGAGTCGGAGTGCTATGAATGCTGGAAGCCTTGTCCCCTGCTCCCTGTTGTGTTATGGTAAACACCTATATAATATGTATCAGGGGTGTGATATACTGTATAGTGTCACATTGTACATGAGTCTGAGTGCTATGAATGCTGGAAGCCTTGTCCCCTGCTCCCTGTTGTGTTATGGTATACACCTATATAATATATATCAGGGGTGTGATATACTGTATAGTGTCACATTCTGTACATGAGTCTGAGTGCTATGAATGCCGGAAGCCTTGTCCCCTGCTCCCTGATATGGTATACACCTATATAATATATATCAGGGGTGTGATATACTGTATAGTGTCACATTGTACATGAGTCTGAGTGCTATGAATGCTGGAAGCCTTGTCCCTGCTCCCTGTTATGGTATACACCTATATAATATAAATCAGGGGTGTGATATACTGTATAGTGTCACATTGTACATGAGTCTGAGTGCTATGAATGCTGGAAACCTTGTCCTCTGCTCCCTGATATGGTATACACCTATATAATATATATCAGGGGTGTGATATACTGTATAGTGTCACATTCTGTACATGAGTCTGAGTGCTATGAATGCCGGAAGCCTTGTCCCCTGCTCCCTGATATGGTATACACCTATATAATATATATCAGGGGTGTGATATACTGTATAGTGTCACATTCTGTACATGAGTCTGAGTGCTATGAATGCTGGAAGCCTGCTCCCTGTTATGGTATACACCTATATAATATATATCAGGGGTGTGATATACTGTATAGTGTCACATTGTACATGAGTCTGAGTGCTATGAATGCTGGAAGCCTTGTCCCTGCTCCCTGTTATGGTATACACCTATATAATATATATCAGGGGTGTGATACACTGTATAGTGTCACATTGTACATGAGTCTGAGTGCTATGAATGCTGGAAGCCTTGTCCTCTGCTCCCTGATATGGTATACACCTATATAATATATATATATCAGGGGTGTGATATACTGTATAATGTCACATTCTGTACATGAGTCTGAGTGCTATGAATGCTGGAAGCCTTGTCCCCTGCTCCCTGTTGTGTTATGGTATACACCTATATAATATGTATCAGGGGTGTGATATACTGTATAGTGTCACATTGTACATGAGTCTGAGTGCTATGAATGCTGGAAGCCTTGTCCCCTGCTCCCTGATATGGTAAACACCTATATAATATATATCAGGGGTGTGATATACTGTATAGTGTCACATTCTGTACATGAGTCTGAGTGCTATGAATGCTGGAAGCCTTGTCCCCTGCTCCCTGATATGGTATACACCTATATTATATATATCAGGGGTGTGATATACTGTATAGTGTCACATTCTGTACATGAGTCTGAGTGCTATGAATGCTGGAAGCCTTGTCCCCTGCTCCCTGATATGGTATACACCTATATAATATATATCAGGGGTGTGATATACTGTATAGTGTCACATTGTACATGAGTCTGAGTGCTATGAATGCTGGAAGCCTCGTCCCCTGCTCCCTGTTATGGTATACACCTATATAATATATATCATGGGTGTGATATACTGTATAGTGTCACATTGTACATGAGTCTGAGTGCTATGAATGCTGGAAGCCTTGTCCCCTGCTCCCTGTTATGGTATACACCTATATAATATATATCAGGGATGTGATATACTGTATAGTGTCACATTGTACATGAGTCTGAGTGCTATGAATGCTGGAAGCCTTGTCCCCTGCTCCCTGATATGGTATACACCTATATAATATATATCAGGGGTGTGATATACTGTATAGTGTCACATTGTACATGAGTCTGAGTGCTATGAATGCTGGAAGCCTCGTCCCCTGCTCCCTGATATGGTATACACCTATATAATATATATCAGGGGTGTGATATACTGTATAGTGTCACATTGTACATGAGTCTGAGTGCTATGAATGCTGGAAGCCTCGTCCCCTGCTCCCTGTTATGGTATACACCTATATAATATATATCAGGGGTGTGATATACTGTATAGTGTCACATTGTACATGAGTCTGAGTGCTATGAATGCTGGAAGCCTTGTCCTCTGCTCCCTGTTATGGTATGCACCTATATAATATATATCAGGGGTGTGATATACTGTATAGTGTCACATTGTACATCAGTCTGAGTGCTATGAATGCTGGAAGCCTTGTCCCCTGCTCCCTGATATGGTATACACCTATATAATATATATCAGGGGTGTGATATACTGTATAGTGTCACATTGTACATGAGTCTGAGTGCTATGAATGCTGGAAGCCTTGTCCCCTGCTCCCTGTTGTGTTATGGTATACACCTATATAATATGTATCAGGGGTGTGATATACTGTATAGTGTCACATTGTACATGAGTCTGAGTGCTATGAATGCTGGAAGCCTTGTCCCCTGCTCCCTGATATGGTAAACACCTATATAATATATATCAGGGATGTGATATACTGTATAGTGTCACATTCTGTACATGAGTCTGAGTGCTATGAATGCTGGAAGCCTCGTCCCCTGCTCCCTGTTATGGTATACACCTATATAATATATATCAGGGGTGTGATATACTGTATAGTGTCACATTGTACATGAGTCTGAGTGCTATGAATGCTGGAAGCCTCGTCCCCTGCTCCCTGATATGGTATACACCTATATAATATATATCAGGGGTGTGATATACTGTATAGTGTCACATTCTGTACATGAGTCTGAGTGCTATGAATGCTGGAAGCCTTGTCCTCTGCTCCCTGTTGTGTTATGGTATACACCTATATAATATATATCAGGGGTGTGATATACTGTATAGTGTCACATTCTGTACATTAGTCTGAGTGCTATGAATGCTGGAAGCCTTGTCCTCTGCTCCCTGTTGTGTTATGGTATACACCTATATAATATATATCAGGGGTGTGATATACTGTATAGTGTCACATTGTACATTAGTCTGAGTGCTATGAATGCTGGAAGCCTTGTCCTCTGCTCCCTGTTGTGTTATGGTATACACCTATATAATATATATCAGGGGTGTGATATACTGTGTATAGTGTCACATTGTACATGAGTCTGAGTGCTATGAATGCTGGAAGCCTTGTCCCCTGCTCCCTGTTGTGTTATGGTATACACCTATATAATATATATCAGGGGTGTGATATACTGTATAGTGTCACATTGTACATGAGTCTGAGTGCTATGAATGCTGGAAGCCTTGTCCCCTGCTCCCTGTTGTGTTATGGTATACACCTATATAATATATATCAGGGGTGTGATATACTGTATAGTGTCACATTGTACATGAGTCTGAGTGCTATGAATGCTGGAAGCCTTGTCCCTGCTCCCTGTTATGGTATACACCTATATAATATATATCAGGGATGTGATATACTGTATAGTGTCACATTGTACATGAGTGAGTGCTATGAATGCTGGAAGCCTTGTCCCCTGCTCCCTGATATGGTATACACCTATATAATATATATCAGGGGTGTGATATACTGTATAGTGTCACATTCTGTACATTAGTCTGAGTGCTATGAATGCTGGAAGCCTTGTCCCTGCTCCCTGTTATGGTATACACCTATATAATATATATCAGGGGTGTGATATACTGTATAGTGTCACATTCTGTACATGAGTCTGAGTGCTATGAATGCTGGAAGCCTTGTCCCTGCTCCCTGTTATGGTATACACCTATATAATATATATCAGGGGTGTGATACACTGTATAGTGTCACATTGTACATGAGTCTGAGTGCTATGAATGCTGGAAGCCTTGTCCCCTGCTCCCTGATATGGTATACACCTATATAATATATATCAGGGGTGTGATATACTGTATAGTGTCACATTGTACATGAGTCTGAGTGCTATGAATGCTGGAAGCCTTGTCCTCTGCTCCCTGTTGTGTTATGGTATACACCTATATAATATATATCAGGGGTGTGATATACTGTGTATAGTGTCACATTGTACATGAGTCTGAGTGCTATGAATGCTGGAAGCCTTGTCCCCTGCTCCCTGTTGTGTTATGGTATACACCTATATAATATATATCAGGGGTGTGATATACTGTATAGTGTCACATTGTACATGAGTCTGAGTGCTATGAATGCTGGAAGCCTTGTCCCTGCTCCCTGTTATGGTATACACCTATATAATATATATCAGGGATGTGATATACTGTATAGTGTCACATTGTACATGAGTGAGTGCTATGAATGCTGGAAGCCTTGTCCCCTGCTCCCTGATATGGTATACACCTATATAATATATATCAGGGGTGTGATATACTGTATAGTGTCACATTCTGTACATTAGTCTGAGTGCTATGAATGCTGGAAGCCTTGTCCCTGCTCCCTGTTATGGTATACACCTATATAATATATATCAGGGGTGTGATATACTGTATAGTGTCACATTGTACATGAGTCTGAGTGCTATGAATGCTGGAAGCCTTGTCCCTGCTCCCTGTTATGGTATACACCTATATAATATATATCAGGGGTGTGATACACTGTATAGTGTCACATTGTACATGAGTCTGAGTGCTATGAATGCTGGAAGCCTTGTCCCTGCTCCCTGTTATGGTATACACCTATATAATATATATCAGGGGTGTGATATACTGTATAGTGTCACATTCTGTACATGAGTCTGAGTGCTATGAATGCTGGAAGCCTTGTCCCTGCTCCCTGTTATGGTATACACCTATATAATATATATCAGGGGTGTGATACACTGTATAGTGTCACATTGTACATGAGTCTGAGTGCTATGAATGCTGGAAGCCTTGTCCCCTGCTCCCTGATATGGTATACACCTATATAATATATATCAGGGGTGTGATATACTGTATAGTGTCACATTGTACATGAGTCTGAGTGCTATGAATGCTGGAAGCCTTGTCCTCTGCTCCCTGTTGTGTTATGGTATACACCTATATAATATATATCAGGGGTGTGATATACTGTGTATAGTGTCACATTGTACATGAGTCTGAGTGCTATGAATGCTGGAAGCCTTGTCCCCTGCTCCCTGTTGTGTTATGGTATACACCTATATAATATATATCAGGGGTGTGATATACTGTATAGTGTCACATTGTACATGAGTCTGAGTGCTATGAATGCTGGAAGCCTTGTCCCTGCTCCCTGTTATGGTATACACCTATATAATATATATCAGGGATGTGATATACTGTATAGTGTCACATTGTACATGAGTGAGTGCTATGAATGCTGGAAGCCTTGTCCCCTGCTCCCTGATATGGTATACACCTATATAATATATATCAGGGGTGTGATATACTGTATAGTGTCACATTCTGTACATTAGTCTGAGTGCTATGAATGCTGGAAGCCTTGTCCCTGCTCCCTGTTATGGTATACACCTATATAATATATATCAGGGGTGTGATATACTGTATAGTGTCACATTGTACATGAGTCTGAGTGCTATGAATGCTGGAAGCCTTGTCCCTGCTCCCTGTTATGGTATACACCTATATAATATATATCAGGGGTGTGATACACTGTATAGTGTCACATTGTACATGAGTCTGAGTGCTATGAATGCTGGAAGCCTTGTCCCTGCTCCCTGTTATGGTATACACCTATATAATATATATCAGGGGTGTGATACACTGTATAGTGTCACATTGTACATGAGTCTGAGTGCTATGAATGCTGGAAGCCTTGTCCTCTGCTCCCTGATATGGTATACACCTATATAATATATATCAGGGGTGTGATATACTGTATAGTGTCACATTGTACATGAGTCTGAGTGCTATGAATGCTGGAAGCCTTGTCCCTGCTCCCTGTTATGGTATACACCTATATAATATATATCAGGGGTGTGATATACTGTATAGTGTCACATTCTGTACATTAGTCTGAGTGCTATGAATGCTGGAAGCCTTGTCCCTGCTCCCTGTTATGGTATACACCTATATAATATATATCAGGGGTGTGATATACTGTATAGTGTCACATTCTGTACATGAGTCTGAGTGCTATGAATGCTGGAAGCCTTGTCCCTGCTCCCTGTTATGGTATACACCTATATAATATATATCAGGGGTGTGATATACTGTATAGTGTCACATTGTACATGAGTCTGAGTGCTATGAATGCTGGAAGCCTTGTCCTCTGCTCCCTGATATGGTATACACCTATATAATATATATCAGGGGTGTGATATACTGTATAGTGTCACATTGTACATGAGTCTGAGTGCTATGAATGCTGGAAGCCTTGTCCTCTGCTCCCTGTTGTGTTATGGTATACACCTATATAATATATATCAGGGGTGTGATATACTGTATAGTGTCACATTGTACATGAGTCTGAGTGCTATGAATGCTGGAAGCCTTGTCCCCTGCTCCCTGATATGGTATACACCTATATAATATATATCAGGGGTGTGATATACTGTATAGTGTCACATTGTACATGAGTCTGAGTGCTATGAATGCTGGAAGCCTTGTCCTCTGCTCCCTGTTGTGTTATGGTATACACCTATATAATATATATCAGGGGTGTGATATACTGTGTATAGTGTCACATTGTACATGAGTCTGAGTGCTATGAATGCTGGAAGCCTTGTCCCCTGCTCCCTGATATGGTATACACCTATATAATATATATCAGGGGTGTGATATACTGTATAGTGTCACATTGTACATGAGTCGGAGTGCTATGAATGCTGGAAGCCTTGTCCCCTGCTCCCTGTTGTGTTATGGTATACACCTATATAATATGTATCAGGGGTGTGATATACTGTATAGTGTCACATTGTACATGAGTCTGAGTGCTATGAATGCTGGAAGCCTTGTCCCCTGCTCCCTGTTGTGTTATGGTATACACCTATATAATATATATCAGGGGTGTGATATACTGTATAGTGTCACATTCTGTACATGAGTCTGAGTGCTATGAATGCCGGAAGCCTTGTCCCCTGCTCCCTGATATGGTATACACCTATATAATATATATCAGGGGTGTGATATACTGTATAGTGTCACATTGTACATGAGTCTGAGTGCTATGAATGCTGGAAGCCTTGTCCCTGCTCCCTGTTATGGTATACACCTATATAATATAAATCAGGGGTGTGATATACTGTATAGTGTCACATTGTACATGAGTCTGAGTGCTATGAATGCTGGAAACCTTGTCCTCTGCTCCCTGATATGGTATACACCTATATAATATATATCAGGGGTGTGATATACTGTATAGTGTCACATTCTGTACATGAGTCTGAGTGCTATGAATGCCGGAAGCCTTGTCCCCTGCTCCCTGATATGGTATACACCTATATAATATATATCAGGGGTGTGATATACTGTATAGTGTCACATTCTGTACATGAGTCTGAGTGCTATGAATGCTGGAAGCCTTGTCCCTGCTCCCTGTTATGGTATACGCCTATATAATATATATCAGGGGTGTGATATACTGTATAGTGTCACATTGTACATGAGTCTGAGTGCTATGAATGCTGGAAGCCTTGTCCCTGCTCCCTGTTGTGTTATGGTATACACCTATATAATATATATCAGGGGTGTGATATACTGTATAGTGTCACATTCTGTACATGAGTCTGAGTGCTATGAATGCTGGAAGCCTGCTCCCTGTTATGGTATACACCTATATAATATATATCAGGGGTGTGATATACTGTATAGTGTCACATTGTACATGAGTCTGAGTGCTATGAATGCTGGAAGCCTTGTCCCTGCTCCCTGTTATGGTATACACCTATATAATATATATCAGGGGTGTGATACACTGTATAGTGTCACATTGTACATGAGTCTGAGTGCTATGAATGCTGGAAGCCTTGTCCTCTGCTCCCTGTTATGGTATACACCTATATAATATATATCAGGGGTGTGATATACTGTATAGTGTCACATTGTACATGAGTCTGTGTGCTATGAATGCTGGAAGCCTTGTCCCCTGCTCCCTGTTATGGTATACGCCTATATAATATATATCAGGGGTGTGATATACTGTATAGTGTCACATTGTACATGAGTCTGAGTGCTATGAATGCTGGAAGCCTTGTCCCTGCTCCCTGTTATGGTATACACCTATATAATATATATCAGGGGTGTGATACACTGTATAGTGTCACATTGTACATGAGTCTGAGTGCTATGAATGCTGGAAGCCTTGTCCTCTGCTCCCTGATATGGTATACACCTATATAATATATATCAGGGGTGTGATATACTGTATAGTGTCACATTGTACATGAGTCTGAGTGCTATGAATGCTGGAAGCCTTGTCCTCTGCTCCCTGATATGGTATACACCTATATAATATATATCAGGGATGTGATATACTGTATAGTGTCACATTGTACATGAGTCTGAGTGCTATGAATGCTGGAAGCCTTGTCCCCTGCTCCCTGATATGGTATACACCTATATAATATATATCAGGGGTGTGATATACTGTATAGTGTCACATTGTACATGAGTCTGAGTGCTATGAATGCTGGAAGCCTTGTCCTCTGCTCCCTGTTGTGTTATGGTATACACCTATATAATATATATCAGGGGTGTGATATACTGTATAGTGTCACATTCTGTACATGAGTCTGAGTGCTATGAATGCTGGAAGCCTGCTCCCTGTTATGGTATACACCTATATAATATATATCAGGGGTGTGATATACTGTATAGTGTCACATTGTACATGAGTCTGAGTGCTATGAATGCTGGAAGCCTTGTCCCTGCTCCCTGTTATGGTATACACCTATATAATATATATCAGGGGTGTGATACACTGTATAGTGTCACATTGTACATGAGTCTGAGTGCTATGAATGCTGGAAGCCTTGTCCTCTGCTCCCTGTTATGGTATACACCTATATAATATATATCAGGGGTGTGATATACTGTATAGTGTCACATTGTACATGAGTCTGTGTGCTATGAATGCTGGAAGCCTTGTCCCCTGCTCCCTGTTATGGTATACGCCTATATAATATATATCAGGGGTGTGATATACTGTATAGTGTCACATTGTACATGAGTCTGAGTGCTATGAATGCTGGAAGCCTTGTCCCTGCTCCCTGTTATGGTATACACCTATATAATATATATCAGGGGTGTGATACACTGTATAGTGTCACATTGTACATGAGTCTGAGTGCTATGAATGCTGGAAGCCTTGTCCTCTGCTCCCTGATATGGTATACACCTATATAATATATATCAGGGGTGTGATATACTGTATAGTGTCACATTGTACATGAGTCTGAGTGCTATGAATGCTGGAAGCCTTGTCCCTGCTCCCTGTTATGGTATACACCGATATAATATATATCAGGGGTGTGATATACTGTATAGTGTCACATTCTGTACATGAGTCTGAGTGCTATGAATGCTGGAAGCCTCGTCCCCTGCTCCCTGATATGGTATACACCTATATAATATATATCAGGGGTGTGATATACTGTATAGTGTCACATTCTGTACATTAGTCTGAGTGCTATGAATGCTGGAAGCCTTGTCCTCTGCTCCCTGTTATGGTATACACCTATATAATATATATCAGGGGTGTGATATACTGTATAGTGTCACATTGTACATGAGTCTGAGTGCTATGAATGCTGGAAGCCTTGTCCTCTGCTCCCTGTTGTGTTATGGTATACACCTATATAATATATATCAGGGGTGTGATATACTGTATAGTG
Organism: Hyla sarda; assembly: GCF_029499605.1. Lineage (NCBI taxonomy): Eukaryota > Metazoa > Chordata > Amphibia > Anura > Hylidae > Hyla > Hyla sarda. The sequence continues at coordinate 303,816,389 of NC_079189.1, forward strand.
TCACATTGTACATGAGTCTGAGTGCTATGAATGCTGGAAGCCTTGTCCTCTGCTCCCTGTTGTGTTATGGTATACACCTATATAATATATATCATGGGTGTGATATACTGTATAGTGTCACATTGTACATGAGTCTGAGTGCTATGAATGCTGGAAGCCTTGTCCCCTGCTCCCTGATATGGTATACACCTATATAATATATATCAGGGGTGTGATATACTGTATAGTGTCACATTGTACATGAGTCTGAGTGCTATGAATGCTGGAAGCCTTGTCCCTGCTCCCTGTTATGGTATACACCTATATAATATATATCAGGGGTGTGATATACTGTGTATAGTGTCACATTGTACATGAGTCTGAGTGCTATGAATGCTGGAAGCCTTGTCCCCTGCTCCCTGATATGGTATACACCTATATAATATATATATATCAGGGGTGTGATATACTGTATAATGTCACATTCTGTACATGAGTCTGAGTGCTATGAATGCTGGAAGCCTTGTCCTCTGCTCCCTGTTGTGTTATGGTATACACCTATATAATATGTATCAGGGGTGTGATATACTGTATAGTGTCACATTGTACATGAGTCTGAGTGCTATGAATGCTGGAAGCCTTGTCCCCTGCTCCCTGTTGTGTTATGGTATACACCTATATAATATGTATCAGGGGTGTGATATACTGTATAGTGTCACATTGTACATGAGTCTGAGTGCTATGAATGCTGGAAGCCTTGTCCCCTGCTCCCTGATATGGTAAACACCTATATAATATATATCAGGGGTGTGATATACTGTATAGTGTCACATTCTGTACATGAGTCTGAGTGCTATGAATGCTGGAAGCCTTGTCCCCTGCTCCCTGATATGGTATACACCTATATAATATATATCAGGGGTGTGATATACTGTATAGTGTCACATTGTAAATGAGTCTGAGTGCTATGAATGCTGGAAGCCTTGTCCTCTGCTCCCTGTTGTGTTATGGTATACACCTATATTATATATATCAGGGGTGTGATATACTGTATAGTGTCACATTCTGTACATGAGTCTGAGTGCTATGAATGCTGGAAGCCTTGTCCCCTGCTCCCTGTTATGGTATACACCTATATAATATATATCAGGGATGTGATATACTGTATAGTGTCACATTGTACATGAGTCTGAGTGCTATGAATGCTGGAAGCCTTGTCCCCTGCTCCCTGATATGGTATACACCTATATAATATATATCAGGGGTGTGATATACTGTATAGTGTCACATTGTACATGAGTCTGAGTGCTATGAATGCTGGAAGCCTCGTCCCCTGCTCCCTGATATGGTATACACCTATATAATATATATCAGGGGTGTGATATACTGTATAGTGTCACATTGTACATGAGTCTGAGTGCTATGAATGCTGGAAGCCTCGTCCCCTGCTCCCTGTTATGGTATACACCTATATAATATATATCATGGGTGTGATATACTGTATAGTGTCACATTGTACATGAGTCTGAGTGCTATGAATGCTGGAAGCCTTGTCCCCTGCTCCCTGTTATGGTATACACCTATATAATATATATCAGGGATGTGATATACTGTATAGTGTCACATTGTACATGAGTCTGAGTGCTATGGATGCTGGAAGCCTTGTCCCCTGCTCCCTGATATGGTATACACCTATATAATATATATCAGGGGTGTGATATACTGTATAGTGTCACATTGTACATGAGTCTGAGTGCTATGAATGCTGGAAGCCTCGTCCCCTGCTCCCTGATATGGTATACACCTATATAATATATATCAGGGGTGTGATATACTGTATAGTGTCACATTGTACATGAGTCTGAGTGCTATGAATGCTGGAAGCCTCGTCCCCTGCTCCCTGTTATGGTATACACCTATATAATATATATCAGGGGTGTGATATACTGTATAGTGTCACATTGTACATGAGTCTGAGTGCTATGAATGCTGGAAGCCTTGTCCTCTGCTCCCTGTTATGGTATGCACCTATATAATATATATCAGGGGTGTGATATACTGTATAGTGTCACATTGTACATCAGTCTGAGTGCTATGAATGCTGGAAGCCTTGTCCCCTGCTCCCTGATATGGTATACACCTATATAATATATATCAGGGGTGTGATATGCTGTATAGTGTCACATTCTGTACATGAGTCTGAGTGCTATGAATGCTGGAAGCCTTGTCCCCTGCTCCCTGATATGGTATACACCTATATAATATATATCAGGGGTGTGATATACTGTATAGTGTCACATTGTACATGAGTCTGAGTGCTATGAATGCTGGAAGCCTTGTCCCCTGCTCCCTGTTGTGTTATGGTATACACCTATATAATATGTATCAGGGGTGTGATATACTGTATAGTGTCACATTGTACATGAGTCTGAGTGCTATGAATGCTGAAAGCCTTGTCCCCTGCTCCCTGATATGGTAAACACCTATATAATATATATCAGGGATGTGATATACTGTATAGTGTCACATTCTGTACATGAGTCTGAGTGCTATGAATGCTGGAAGCCTCGTCCCCTGCTCCCTGTTATGGTATACACCTATATAATATATATCAGGGGTGTGATATACTGTATAGTGTCACATTGTACATGAGTCTGAGTGCTATGAATGCTGGAAGCCTCGTCCCCTGCTCCCTGATATGGTATACACCTATATAATATATATCAGGGGTGTGATATACTGTATAGTGTCACATTCTGTACATGAGTCTGAGTGCTATGAATGCTGGAAGCCTTGTCCCCTGCTCCCTGTTATGGTATACACCTATATAATATATATCAGGGATGTGATATACTGTATAGTGTCACATTGTACATGAGTCTGAGTGCTATGAATGCTGGAAGCCTTGTCCCCTGCTCCCTGATATGGTATACACCTATATAATATATATCAGGGGTGTGATATACTGTATAGTGTCACATTGTACATGAGTCTGAGTGCTATGAATGCTGGAAGCCTCGTCCCCTGCTCCCTGATATGGTATACACCTATATAATATATATCAGGGGTGTGATATACTGTATAGTGTCACATTGTACATGAGTCTGAGTGCTATGAATGCTGGAAGCCTCCTCCCCTGCTCCCTGTTATGGTATACACCTATATAATATGTATCAGGGGTGTGATATACTGTATAGTGTCACATTCTGTACATGAGTCTGAGTGCTATGAATGCTGGAAGCCTTGTCCTCTGCTCCCTGTTATGGTATGCACCTATATAATATATATCAGGGGTGTGATATACTGTATAGTGTCACATTGTACATGAGTCTGAGTGCTATGAATGCTGGAAGCCTTGTCCTCTGCTCCCTGTTGTGTTATGGTATACACCTATATAATATATATCAGGGGTGTGATATACTGTATAGTGTCACATTCTGTACATGAGTCTGAGTGCTATGAATGCTGGAAGCCTTGTCCCCTGCTCCCTGTTATGGTATACACCTATATAATATATATCAGGGATGTGATATACTGTATAGTGTCACATTGTACATGAGTCTGAGTGCTATGAATGCTGGAAGCCTTGTCCCCTGCTCCCTGATATGGTATACACCTATATAATATATATCAGGGGTGTGATATACTGTATAGTGTCACATTGTACATGAGTCTGAGTGCTATGAATGCTGGAAGCCTCGTCCCCTGCTCCCTGATATGGTATACACCTATATAATATATATCAGGGGTGTGATATACTGTATAGTGTCACATTGTACATGAGTCTGAGTGCTATGAATGCTGGAAGCCTCGTCCCCTGCTCCCTGATATGGTATACACCTATATAATATATATCAGGGGTGTGATATACTGTATAGTGTCACATTGTACATGAGTCTGAGTGCTATGAATGCTGGAAGCCTCGTCCCCTGCTCCCTGTTATGGTATACACCTATATAATATATATCAGGGGTGTGATATACTGTATAGTGTCACATTGTACATGAGTCTGAGTGCTATGAATGCTGGAAGCCTCGTCCCCTGCTCCCTGATATGGTATACACCTATATAATATATATCAGGGGTGTGATATACTGTATAGTGTCACATTCTGTACATGAGTCTGAGTGCTATGAATGCTGGAAGCCTTGTCCTCTGCTCCCTGTTATGGTATGCACCTATATAATATATATCAGGGGTGTGATATACTGTATAGTGTCACATTCTGTACATGAGTCTGAGTGCTATGAATGCTGGAAGCCTTGTCCTCTGCTCCCTGTTATGGTATGCACCTATATAATATATATCAGGGGTGTGATATACTGTATAGTGTCACATTGTACATGAGTCTGAGTGCTATGAATGCTGGAAGCCTTGTCCTCTGCTCCCTGTTGTGTTATGGTATACACCTATATAATATATATCAGGGGTGTGATATACTGTATAGTGTCACATTGTACATGAGTCTGAGTGCTATGAATGCTGGAAGCCTCGTCCCCTGCTCCCTGATATGGTATACACCTATATAATATATATCAGGGGTGTGATATACTGTATAGTGTCACATTCTGTACATGAGTCTGAGTGCTATGAATGCTGGAAGCCTTGTCCTCTGCTCCCTGTTATGGTATACACCTATATAATATATATCAGGGGTGTGATATACTGTATAGTGTCACATTGTACATGAGTCTGAGTGCTATGAATGCTGGAAGCCTTGTCCTCTGCTCCCTGTTATGGTATACACCTATATAATATATATCAGGGGTGTGATATACTGTATAGTGTCACATTGTACATGAGTCTGAGTGCTATGAATGCTGGAAGCCTTGTCCTCTGCTCCCTGTTATGGTATACACCTATATAATATATATCAGGGGTGTGATATACTGTATAGTGTCACATTGTACATGAGTCTGAGTGCTATGAATGCTGGAAGCCTCGTCCCCTGCTCCCTGATATGGTATACACCTATATAATATATATCAGGGGTGTGATATACTGTATAGTGTCACATTCTGTACATGAGTCTGAGTGCTATGAATGCTGGAAGCCTTGTCCTCTGCTCCCTGTTATGGTATACACCTATATAATATATATCAGGGGTGTGATATACTGTATAGTGTCACATTGTACATGAGTCTGAGTGCTATGAATGCTGGAAGCCTTGTCCTCTGCTCCCTGTTATGGTATACACCTATATAATATATATCAGGGGTGTGATATACTGTATAGTGTCACATTGTACATGAGTCTGAGTGCTATGAATGCTGGAAGCCTTGTCCTCTGCTCCCTGTTATGGTATACACCTATATAATATATATCAGGGGTGTGATATACTGTATAGTGTCACATTGTACATGAGTCTGAGTGCTATGAATGCTGGAAGCCTTGTCCTCTGCTCCCTGTTATGGTATACACCTATATAATATGTATCAGGGTTGTGCTATACAATATAGTGGGTCACTTTCTGTAGTTCTGAGTGATATCAATAGTGGAAAGCTTGTACCTGATCCCAGTTTTAGTGTTTTATTTACCTTTACAATTCTGCATCTCTTGTCATGCACTGTGCCCCACACTGGGGTGCCCAGTAAATGCTTCTGTGCTTACCATGCCAGAGCACCATGCTGAATCCTTTTTGTGATGATGTTTTACATTGCAGTTGCATGTAACAATGATCTGTGTGTTAGTGGATTGTTGGCATCATTTTGGGTCACTACATTTGTATTAGACATGACACTGCCCAAAGTCTGTTGTGACCATACACATAGGGATGAATGGGCTCCGTGTCAGCCTGTGATCAGAAAGGGATTGTTCACAGCACTGCCTGCCTCCTTGTACAGCAGCTTCTATAGCTGGATCACAAGGCTGATCTTGGTTAATGTCATGTTTTACATGTATTAAATGGGATTTAAGGTGATGTGTTACATTTTTGTTCAGAAACTGGGGGGGGGTGAAATTTATCGCACAAAAAGTCGATCTAAACGTGTGTGACTTTTTTGCGACTTTTGCTTTAGAGGATTTTTAGAACATGATTCATTCTACTCTATTTTAAACTGGAAAAATGCATTGGTGCTGAATTTATTAATAGCGACTTTTCGGTGAAATGTCCCATTGCCGAAAGTACGCTGAAATGTCAGACTATGCTGGACCAAGTTTAAATACAGTCTAAATCATAGATCCCCATTGACACTTGTTTCTTGTGCCACATATACGGACTATAGAGGGCATATAGACATGCACTGTACATGCAACAGATTGTCAGAAAGAAAAATATAGAGCTTATGTAAAAGGCTAATGCCTGTAGTCCGCTGAATCCTTTTTAGGCGCGGTTTACACCATGTTTTTGCAATACAGTTCCCGTATCAGGTTTTTGATGAAAAACGGATTCCTTAAGATCGGACTAAACTGTATCAAAACATTTGTACAAATTTTAACCTGTGTACGGTTTGAAAAATGATGTCCGGTTGAATGTTTGTTTTTTTTAAGAAAAAAAGTGTACGTTTTTAACTTTTCACTCCATTATGAAATGAGTTTCAATTGTTTGCTTGAAATTCCAAGAAAATAACTTTCGGTCTGCACTGCACATGTGCAAAGTCAAAAAACGTTGACGGTGCTGTATGGTTCCCATTTACTTCCATGGTAAAAAAAAAAAGTACATGGTTTCAATGTGTTTTTTTTAATTTATTTTTTATTTTTTTTACCCTGATCAAAAAACGTGGTAGGCTACGGTTTTGGGTACGGGGGAAAAAAAAGACAAAACCGTACAAGATGCAAAACGGACATAATCGGATGCATCGTTTGGCATACGGTTTTTAATGGAGGTCAATACATACGGTTTTCAATACGGTTCCATACGGTTTCCAAGTTGAACACTTATACGGGAGCTGGATTGCAGAAACGTGTGAACCCAGCTTTAGGCTGACACTTGCTATTCACTACACTAGAATACTGTGGTTGGACAGGAAAGTTTACTAGTCACTTGACTTGGAGGAACAAGAAGATCAGCCATGTTTTCTTCCTAGGGCTCGTGCACACTAAAATCGCTAATTTCCTTTATAAGGGTGCGTTCACATGTATAGGATCTGCTGCATATTTTGGATGCATATTTTGTACAGCTGATTTTGCTGCCCATTGAAATTAATGGGTAGCATAATCAGCTGCACAAAATATGCTTCAGCAGATCTGCATGTGTGAACGCACCCTTAGGGTGCGTTCACACGAGCGGACCCACAGTGTATCTAATGCTGCAGATGTGCCGCTGAAGGACCCCTGCATGGTGGCTTTACATGTGCCTGCTCGGAGCAGCATACGCGCTACGAGCAGACACACTGCGATGTGCGAGTTGCAGCGCGCATGCGCAGTACACTCGCACATCCCAACAGCTCTCGGCCTAGCTCATGGAGCAGGGGGAGCGACCGCGATGTGTGCGCGAGTACACCGCGCATGTGCAGCAACTCGCACATCGTAGTGTGTCTTCTCATAGCGGCGTATTGCCACTCCGAGCAGGCACATCTGAGGCACCCTGTAGGGGTCCTTCGGCAGCGGATCCGCAGTGTAAAATAAGCTGTGGATCCGCTCGTCTGAACTTACCCTTAGGCTACAATCTGTTTACACAGACAATTAGGTAAAGCTGAAGACCTCTACATCTCTATGCAGAAACCAGCGCAAGTGAAGGGCCCCTGCACATTATTGAAATTCAGTCATAATCAGTTTTTAGTTCCACTATGAAACTTCAGTAGTGTACACTGAGAGCAACAGAATCCTATTCACATGAGTCCAACTGCTCTCAGGTTCCTCTCAAAATTAAAGGAGTACTGCAAAATAGATTTATTTTAAAGGAAACCAATCCTCAGATCTTACCCTATATAATACTTAATAATGCGTGTTATAGGGTAAAATCTTTATCCTCACCATCCCTGAGGGACGCTCCTGCCCCCAGGGATGGTGAGAATATGACCTTATAAACTAGTGACCACCGCGCCCTTAAAGGGGTTATCCAGGGAAAAACTTTTTTTTTTATATATCAACTGGTTCCAGAAAGTTAAACAGATTTGTAAATTACTTCTATTAAAAAATCTTAATCCTTTCAGTACTTATGACCTTCTGAAGTTGAGTTGTTCTTTTCTGTCTAAGAGCTCTCTGATGACACATGTCTCAGGAACCGCCCAGTTTAGAAGCAAATCCCCATAGCAAACCTCTTCTAAACTGGGCGTTTCCTGAGACACGTGTCATCAGAGAGCACTTGGACAGAAAACAACCTTAACTTCAGAAGGTCATAAATACTGAAAGGATTAAGATTTTTTAATAGAAGTCATTTACAAATCTGTTTAACTTTCTGGAGCCAGTTGAGATATATATATATATATATATATATATATATATATATATATATATATGTATGTGTGTATATATATATATATATATATATACGTATATGTATGTTTTTCCCTGGATTAACCCCTTTAACCTCTTAAGGACTCAGCCCATTTGGGCCTTAAAGGGGTTAAGGTGATTTTAGTACGTACCTGGCAGACAGTAATGGACATGCTTAGGAAGGATCTGAAGTCTTGGGCTAAATGGCTATGCTATGAGATTACCAGAACACTGTGGCTAGCTTTCTTTGAACTTCTATTTCCTGTTTTCAGTTTTCTTGTTTGCCTATAAATCCCACGATACCATTTTACTCCTTCCCACACATCAGCCACCCCACCCATTGAAACATTAATGAGCTGCAGACCTGTGGTCTTCATTCAGGATGCCTACAGCTGTTGCATTAGTTGCAGATTGATCCCTCCACCCATTGAAGCAGACAGGTTCCCTGTCATCAGCTGACTAATGAGTCAGGTCTCGACCGCATTGCAAGCTGGGAAAAATTCCGAGACAACAGCCATTTTGTATGCTGTTAAAAATAAATAGTGGGGTTAAAATCACATAAGAATTGTGAGAAAAACGTCACACACAGGTAAAGACACTATATTATGAATTACACTAACTTTACAGCCCCTGTAGCATAGTCAAATAAAAAAATTCCCGGAATACCCCTTTAACCTGTTAAGGACCAATGAAGTAACGTTACGTCATGAGTCCGCTCCTGATCTATAATGCGGGGCCATGGCTAATAGCGCATGGCATTGATCGCGATGCCGCCCGCTATTAACTCTTTAGACGCGGCGTCTAAAGTGAAAGTATGCCAGTTAGCTCAGGGAGCTGTTCGGGATAGCCGCGGCGAAATCGTGGCATCCCGAACAGTTTACAGGACAGCTGGAGGGTCCCTACCTGCCTCCTGGTATCCGATCGCCGAATGTCTGCTCAGTGCCTGAGATCCAGGCATGAGCAGTCAAGCGGCAGAATCATCGATCACTGGTTTCCTATGAGAAACAAGTGATCAATGTAAAAGATCATTGTGTGCAGTGTTATAGGTCCCTATGGGGGCTATAACACTGCAAAAAAAAGTGGAAAAAAAAGTTAATAAAGATCATTTAACCCCTCCCCTATTAAGTTTGAATCACCCCCCTTTTCCCATTAAAAAACTGTGTAAATAAAAATAAACATAAACATATATGGTATCGCCGTGTGCAGAAATGTCCGAATTGTAAAAATATATCAAAATAGTGCATTTTTGGTCAATAAGTCCTATCAATGCAAAAAATGGTAGCGCTAAAAACTTCAGATCACGGAGCAAAAAATTAGCCCTCATACCGCCCCATACGCGGAAAAATAAAAGTTATAGGGGTCAGAAGATGACAATTTTAAACGTATTAATTTTCCTGCATGTAGTTATGATTTTTTCCAGAAGTACGACAAAATCAAACCCATATAAGTAGGGTATCATTTTAATCGTATGGACCTACAGAATAATAAGTTGTAATTTTTACCGAAAAATTTACAGCGTAGAAACGGAAGCCCCCAAAAGTTACAAAACAGCGTTTGTTTTTTCAATTTTGTCTCACAATGATTTTTTTTTCGTTTTGTCGTAGATTATTGGGCAAAATGACTGACGTCATTACAAAGTAGAATTGGTGGCGCAAAAAATAAGCCATCATATGGATTTTTTAGGTGCAAAATTGAAAGTTATGATTTTTTTTAAAGGCGAGGAGGAAAAAACGAAAATGCAAAAAACTGAAAACCCCCCGGTCCTTAAGGGGTTAAGGATGCAGACAATTTAATTTTTACTTTTTGTTTTTTCCTCCTTTCCTTCAAAAAATCATAACTTTTTTTTATATTTTCATCCCCAGACTAGTTTGAGGGCTTGTTTTTTGCATGACCAGTTGTCTGTTGTAATGCCATCACTCACTTTACCATTAAATGTATGGCGCAACCAAAAAAATACTATTAGTGTGGTGAAATTAAAAAGAAAACCGCAATTTTGCAAATTTTGGAAGGTTTCATTTACACGCTGTACAATTTACGGTAAAAATGACATGTGTTCTTTATGCTTTGGGTCAATATGATTAAAATGATACCCATGATTACATACTTGCGCCCCCTTAAATCATTGAACTGCGGCGGCTTATCGGCGTATAGACTTTAGGCTAAAAATTTTAGCCTAAAAAATGTGTTATATGCCGATAAATACGGTATGTATAATAAATATATTAGAGAGAGAGAGAAAAAGAAAGAAAGAGAAGGCCTGACTCACTGACTCCTCAAAGCCCAGCCTAAAACCTTGGACGTAGAAAGCGGAATTTTTTCACAGGTGGTGTTTTTAAGATGTAGACGAGGAATAACACAGCATTTTTCGAAATTCAACCCTTAAAGGGCAACTGCAGCGCAATATACAGTTATCCCCTATCTACAAGATATGAGATAAGTGTTTGATCGCGGGGGGTCCGACCGCTGAGACCCCCCACGATCTCCTGTACAGGGCCGCGGCTGTGCCGTGGCTCTCCCTTGCAGGGGGTGTGCCTGCCGCAGCATGACGTTGCGGCCGGCACCCCTCCTCCATGCATCTCTATGGGAGAGGCGGGGAGGCAGTGTTCGTGCCTCCCCGGCTCCCCCATAGACAGTGCTAATGGCGGCGCCCCGTTTGGGAGTCCTCGGGGGGGACACTCCCAAACGGGGCACCCCGCTGGGTGAAACGCGTTGGAGGTCTGGTGGGTAACTGGGGAGCAGAGGGAGTTGTATTGATTCATGCCACCATTACATGTGGTCTTCATTGCAATCCGCTTTTGTGTGCTTTTTAAATATGTTGGCCCTTATCCATTTATCTTGTACGCTTTTGGCACTTTATTCATGTGATTTGCACTGTAACTGATAAGTGCACATTTATTTGTTAATGAGGCAATGTTGCCCTCATATGGGCCTTGTGTACATAATTTCTTCAATCTCACTTTGATACTTGTTTCTTTACACCATTGTTTAGCACACCTGGACTACATTTTCTACCCCTTTTCTCCCTCTGCTCCCTGGTTCCCACCTTTGTTTGTCCACGCTGTGTGTGTATTTTTACATGTCTTTGAATTATCCTAAATAAAATCTATTTTATTTTACATTTGGTCCGTTTTCAAGTGTTTTTTCCCCCCTTTTTTGGTCCCTATATAACACTTGGTAAAGCGTTATATAGGGTAAAATCTTTATTTTCACCATATCCGGGGGATGCTCCTGCCCCCCAGGGATGGTGAAGATATGAAGTTATAAACTAGTCACCGCCGCTGCCGTAAGTAGTCACCTGGGCGGGGAGCTCTTCTCATCTACTCCCGTATTTCGGCCGTCAGCGACGCCCCCTCAGCTTGATTGATGGGCCGCGTCATCGCTCTGCTCCGTCTGTTCAGTGAGCGAAACGATGACGCGCCCATCAATCAAGCGGAGGGGGCGTCGCTCCCGGCCAAAGAACGGGAGTAGATGAGAAGAGCTCCCCGCCCAGGTGACTACTTACGGCGGTGACTAGTTAATAACTTCATATCTTCACCATCCATGGGGGCAGGAGCATCCCCCGGGAATGGCGAAAATAAAGATTGTACCCTATATAACGCTTTGCCAAGCGTTATATAGGGTAAAATCTGATGATTGGTTCCCTTTAAAGGGGTACTCTCGTGGAAAACAAATGTTTTTCAAATCTACTCGTGCCAGAAAGTTAAATAGATTTGTAAATTACTTCTATTTATTTTCAGAAAAAAATGATGCAAATGATGAAAATTTACCACCATCTTAAAGTAGAATATGCCACGAAAAAAAACAATCTCAGACTAAGTAAAAGCATCTTCGATTTATTAATGCAGAAAAGAAAACAGGTCAGATTTGCAAAATTTGACGATGTACTTTAAAGGACATATGCGGCAAAATACAACTTACTCCCTATCCCCAAGTGTCTGGGGGGGGGGGGGGTACGACTGCTGGGACCCCCCCGCACTCTCATGCACGGGGCTCTCCCGTGCAGGAGGTGTGCCGGCCACAGCGTGACGCCTCCTCCATGTAGTTCTATGGGAGAGGCGGGGATGCCTCTCCAATAGAACTGTATGGGGAGGGGACCTCTGAGTGCTGTGACCTCTACACTTGGCCTATGTTCACACGACAGAATTTCTGGATGGAAAATTTCACTGCAGGAATTCCATTGAAGTGAATGGGCAATTAATTTCTGTGGAATTTACTGCAGAATATTCATGCAGAATTCCATATTGTGAACTTAGCCTTGCAAATTGAATTTTTAGAGGCGATCTAGTGCTGACTTTTCTAGAACTTGTTTGAGGAACATTAGATTGTGAGCTGCACTCTGAAATAATGTCTTACTAATTTGAGGGAGGTTCCGACAGAACTTTCTTGTGGATTCAACCTCAAAATCTGCCTGAAATCCTTGTGGAATCAAACCACATTGATGTTGATGGATGGTTCAGATGAAGATTTAATTATTAAAGAACTACTTCTTCCATGAAATTCATGGAATTTCCTCAGTGCTCATGGCCCCTTAATTCCCCTGATAAGGCATCAGGAAAAAGTTAAAACCATTCAGTTAAACAGTAGAGATGAGCAAACTTCCTGTAATTCAATTCGTCATGAACTTCCCAGCTCGACAGTTGATGACTTTATCCTGCATAAATTAGTTCAGTTTTCAGGTGCTCCGGTGGCTGGAGACTCTCTCCTAGGACTGTATCCACCTTTTCCAGCCCACCGGAGCACCTGAAAGCTGAACTCAAACTCAGGCTAAAGTCAGCAACTGCCGAGCCGAGAAGTCTGTGACGAATCAAATCACTGTAAGTTCGCTCATCTCTATTGAACAGTTCTAGCGACATGATTAAATGCAGTAGCAGCAATGTCATCTTTAGAACTCTCTTATACAGTGGATGGTGTGGAAGCTAATCATGCGTGTTGTCATTCCTTTTATTGGGGAGACAAGTTATCTGTTCTCGCGATCGATTGGGGTTGCAGCAATTTGATGCCCACTGACCAGATAGTTTTCCCCTACCCATGGATACTTTTAATTTTGGAACAACCTCAGGGGTACTCGGGTGGAAAACATTATTATTTTTTTTTTAAATCAACTGGTGCCAGAAAGTTAAACAGATTTGTAAATTACTTCTATTAAAAAATCTTAATACTTCCAGTACTTATTAGCTACTAAATACTATTTTCTTTTTGGAACACAGAGCTGACATCACGAGCACAGTGCTCTCTGCTGACACCTCTGTCCATTTTAGGAACTGACCAGAGCAGCATATAAATTGCTTTCATTAAAAAATCTTTACCCTTCAAGTACTTATCAGCTGTATGTTACAGGGGAAATTCTTTTATTTTTGAATTTCTTTTTTGTCCTTTCCACAGTGCTCTCTGCTGATACCTGTTGCCCGTATCAGGAACTGTCCAGACATGGACAGAGGGGTCAGCAGAGAGCACTGTGGACAAAACAAAAAAGAAATTCAAAATCAAAATAATTTCTTCTGTAGCATACAGCTGCTAATAAGTACTGGAAGGATTAAGATTTTTAAATAGAAGTAATTTACAAATCTATTTCTTCAGTTTTGGGGTGAAACTGCATAGGGAAGAGGGGAGGGTGGACGTCTGCTTCGGGGGAACTACGAGCAACGGTCCCGCTGCCCGTAGATCCCCCAAAGACAATGTCCACCCTCCCCTCTTCCCTATGCAGTTTCACCCCAAAACTGAAGAAATAAACGTGAACACAGCATTCAACAATCCTGGTATGTGCTCCTTTTCTTCTCTCTACATTGAATGTTATCTACTGCAAATGTCTTAGTGGTGAGCACTACCGAAGTTGAAATCATCAAGGGGTTGATATCCAGGTGGGAGAAGTCCAGGTAGCTGACTACAGCAATGATCTGAGTAGCTCAGTGGTGCCGGTATACATCTTTGTTTGTACATTAATTTACAAAGCCGTTTAACTTTTTGGCACCAGTTGATTTAAAAGAAAATGTTTTCCAGTGGAGAACCACTTTAATTCGTCTGACATTTATTTAATTAAGGAGAATAGAGATCACAAGTGTCTTAATCCCTTAACAACATCGGACCTAAATGTATGTCCTTAACAGACTAGAACATAAATTTACTTCCTAAGGGGTATTCCGACTATAAAGCGAGCATGCATCATAGTTGACAGTAGGCACTACGCTGCTTATGGCGGATATCAGCAATAACACTGGTGCCTGTCATTAAAGGAGAAATATCATGCATTTAAAACCACTTTTGATATGTCGGTCAGACATATGCATGGGAAATGCATGGCCGTCTAGTCAAATGTGCAGAATGGTTTTTCCTGGTTTTTGTGCGGACATTACACACATTTTTTGCCTGTGTGAACCCAGCCTTTAGGTGCTCTCCTCTCTCTCTTCCCCCTCTTAACCCTTTAGTTCCTGTCCCCTCTCTTTTCCTCTAGTTAACACTTAAGGTACTGTCTCCTCTCTTTCCCCCTGTTAACTGTTCATGATGCTGTTCTCCCGTTATCTATTCTCTGGTCCCCTAATCCAGTTTTCTTTTTTTTCCCCTCCCTGTTAGCTCTTAAAGGGCTGCCCCCTCTCTCTTTGCCCTGTAAAACCTTTAGGTGCTGTCCCTTCTCTTTTCCTCTTGTTAACACTTAAGGTACTGTCTTTCCCCCTGTTAACTCTTCACAATGTGGTCCACACGTTATCTATTCTCTGGTCCCCTAATCCAGTTTTCTTTTTTTTCCCCTCCCTGTTAGCTCTTAAAGGGCTGTCCCCTCTCTCTTTGCCCTGTAAAACCTTTAGGTGCTGTCCCTTCTCTTTTCCTCTTGTTAACACTTAAGGTACTGTCTTTCCCCCTGTTAACTCTTCACAATGTGGTCCACACGTTATCTATTCTCTGGTCCCCTAATCCAGTTTCCTTTTTTAATCTGAACAATTAAAATAACGAATCGACCAACGAATAGATGGACAATAGTACAGTGATCCCTCAACTTACAATGGCCTCAACATACAATGGTCTTTTCTGGACCATTGTAACTTGAAAACAGACTCAACAAACAATGCTAAGGACAGTCCAGATTTGCAAAACGTGTCAGTGGCTGGAAGAACCGACCAATCGGAATTGTAATTTCACTGGAAAAACCCCTGTATTCCTAAAGTGCATTTACTGACTGTCTGCTAGTGCCCCCTACAGTACAGGGAGGTACTACATGTTCTGTACTACTCTTTACCTGTGCCAGGAATAGCTGCTGCAGGTGGGGGCAGCTCCATTTGTACTTTTTTTGGGACACCGTGTGTATTGTACAGGACCCTGAAGAAGCTTCGGTCCTCCATATATAGACAGTGATTTACAGCGCCCAGCAGCTCTTTCTTACCTTTTATGTTATGACTTACTTTATCTATATAAATCTACTTATTTTTGTTTAAGCCTCACACTTTCCTATTTTTAGATGACATTTCGGTGGCGTCAGAACCAATTACCAGGTTTCCATAGAGTTATGGTCTCAACATACAATGGTCATCCTGGAACCGATATAATATTGTAACTTGAGGGACCACTGTAATTAGTTGACTCCCTAACTGAATATAAGCAGTTATATGTCTGTCCATTTAGTTAATGGGATGCATTACTATGGACTTATCTGTGAACTATACCGGCCTACTGCATCAGGAAAGAATGTATAGTGAAAAACTAAATGATTTCATATTCTATAAATATAAAATTCCACAAGCCCTTTAAATCATTAGAAATAGGCTGTATTTTAGACTTACATGGCATTTCATCATCATGATGACCCACAATGGCAGGGCATTCTTTTTGACAGCTACTGTCCCGAGGCAACATCTGGAATCAGAGAAGTCTTTCATCCTGGCCACTATTAGGTTAGAGTAGAATAGGTATGAGATGTAGCTTGAAACTATGCAGTCAGCTATAGTTCTTTGGAATTCAGAGTTGGGAAAATGCAAGGTGACCAATGCACATTTTTGCCTCTTTGGGTGTTTGGTTTGTACCTCTAAAAAAAGTTCCTACTGCTTTTCAGCTAAGAATGTAGCATTGCCTTTTGGAATGGGTGTTGAGCTTCATTACATGAATTGTATTAGCTAAGAAAGTCTTTTTTTTTTTTTCCCTCCCCTTGAACAAAGTCTCTCGTGTTCACGTTAATGTGTCTGAGCCGTAATTTGAGCCCATAGATATGAGTGGTGCTGTTATTTGGTAACCCCACTAATCTGTTTTCTACCCTAAGGGTGCGTTCACACGCTATTACTAGCTGCGAGTTACGCTACCATTGATTTAAATGCGTCCACAGACAGTCCGCATAGTGTCAGATTTGCGGACTGTCAGCGGACCCATTCAAATGAATGGTAGCGTAGCTCGCAGCGGGAAACCCGCTGCTAGTTACTAGCGTGTGAACGCACTCTAATACAACATTTTTATTAATGTGTCCTTTCCTGTCTAAGCTCTCCAGGTCTTTTGCGTGACTAATAATGGCAGGGTTGTCTTCACTGTGGGAGCAGTTCTAAAACAGTGAGCTCATATAAAGCATATGTTCCAGTGTAGCTCTAACACTGTAAGCAGAGTTTCGGTTCCTCTTGTAACATACATTACGTGTCTTGTTTTGTATAGCTGATAACTACCGTATTAGTGATTGTGAAAGAGTGTATTGCATAGATTACTGGAGCTGTGTTAGTCATCTACATGTCCTTTCTATACGTATTCTTCTATTTGGTAACAGTTCTAGATTTCTTCATGAGAACATATATATATTATAATTTCCCCTTTCCCAAGGCCCCTGAGATAGTCATCCGATATGATGCAGTGTACTTTACAGTGGCAGTCTGTGTTTAAAATCAATCCATTGTAGATGATGAGCTCTTGTGTAGGCCTACACTGTCATCTCACTCCACAATTAGGCTCATTAGCTCTGTGTGCATTGGCCTCTTATTGGGTTTGCTTGCATTGGTGTTCCCCTGGGGCAGTGCGGTTGGGCTAAGGATGTAGATGAGGAATGGCTATAGGGAAACAGAGAAATAGCTTCTCCTTCCTGTACATGGCTGTCAGCTGCCGAATAACAGATCATTATGTCCATTTCCTGGACAGTTTACAGCAGCTGTCTATTATATATTAATAAGAAGAGATGCCTAGCCATTAAATATGTATGTGTTATCCATCTTCAGTATGAGTATATTCCATA
This sequence comes from Hyla sarda, assembly GCF_029499605.1. Classification (NCBI taxonomy): domain Eukaryota; kingdom Metazoa; phylum Chordata; class Amphibia; order Anura; family Hylidae; genus Hyla; species Hyla sarda. The sequence continues at coordinate 303,833,931 of NC_079189.1, forward strand.
ATCATTTGTGTAATGTTACATAGCTTAGTTCTATTACCTTTAATTTTTACTGTACATTTCTTTGCATCTGGTTTAGGCATCAATGAAATAAGAATTCATTGTCTGATAAGATGCCTTTAGATGAGCCTGCTCAGAGCGGCAATACGCCACTACGAGCAGACACACTGCGATGTGCCGGTTGCCCCGTGCATGGGAAGAGTACTTACACATCGCGGCCGCTCTCGGCCTAGCTCATGGAGCAGCCGCAATGTGTGTGAGTACACTGCGCATGTGCGGCGACTCGCACATTTCTTAAGTGTGTCTGCTCATAGCGGCTCCTTAAGATGTGCCGCTCCAAGCAGGCACATCTAAAGGCAGCACGTAGCAGTCCTTTAGCGGCGGATCCGCAGCTTAAATACGCTGTGGTTACACCCGTGTGAATGTTCCCTTAATGGGAAAAATGGGTGTTTTTTTTTTTTTTAGTTTTTCTAAGAGGGCTTTTTTTTATATTAAAAGATTTTTTTTTTTTTTTTTTAAAGGGGGGTGATTTAAATTTTTTTTTTTTCCAAAGTAAATCTTTATTACATTTTTCAAGAAAACCACAGAATGAAACCACATCACGGAAGACGGGTGATCACAGGGAACAACACAGATCATTCCACACATGGTAAAAGTCCAATGTAACAGGCAAATAACAGTCAGAACAAGGATACGTATCATAGGGTCCTAGGGACCTGAAAAAAGATAAACAGATTGGCAACCTACTCGGGGCCGCACTGCTAATGCAACAAAAAATAGAGGAAGGATCCACAGGTGTGGCAAATAATGTAGGGTGGGGAAGCAGACATGTCAGGAGTGACCGTGGATATCACATGGCAGCGGGCCTGCGGTACAGTACAGGGTACTAGATCCTTAGAGGTACATAAGGACATTGAAGAGACACAATAAAAGATCAGTAATGGAATATAGTAGAGGGCGTGGGAAAAGAGAGAAGCGGAAAGGAGGAGAGAAGGTAGGGGGGGGGGGGGGGGGGAGGAAGGTCAATAAAGCAAACATATGTCACCTGTCAATGCGGTCGGAGTCAGGGATCTGAGACCTGGGCACTGAGTAGAGACTTATCGGTGGGAGGTAATCGAGAAATGTAGAGAAGGTGCTGGAGAGTGTAGGTGCAGGGTTTCAAAATCAGGTGAGGACATAAACTCAATCCAGGGTCTCCAAATACAGTGGTCCCTCAACATACGATGGTAATCCGTTCCAAATTATCGTTTGTTGAAACAATCTTATGTTGAGGAATCCGTGCAATGTAAAGAATAGGAAGTTGTACTCACCTATCCCCGCCGCTCCGGACCCGTCACCGCTGTCCTGGATGTTGCGCTCCATCGCTGTCGCCGTGTCCCCACGGTGTCCCCGCCGCTCCTGAACGTCTCTGCTGCCCGGGATCGTCGCTCTCACGTCGCAGTCGTGATGACGGCGATGGAGGGGATCCCTAAAAGGACGCTCCGGAGCCCCGAGGACACGTAGGAGACAATCACCGGAGCACACGGGGCACCGTAAACGGCTATCTGGTGGCAGCTGAAGCAGTCAGCGCTGCCGGATAGCCGTTTATGTGATGGCCCCGACATACAAAAGCATCGCATGTTGAAATTATCGTATGTTGTGGGCCATTCTAGGTCGGGGGGGGGGGGGGGACTGTAGTGTAGAATCTGTCTAGGTGATTACGAGAGTCGGCAAGAAGTTCTTCCATGCAATGTAAGTGGGAAACCTCAGGAAGCCAGGACAAAAGTGTGGGGGGGGGAGCATCAGACTTCCATAGTCTGAAGATTACAGCCGCCAGTAAAAGAAAGTGCAGGAGTCTAATCAGTGATTTTGGCCAGTGTGTTGGGAGTATTGACAATAGAATCAATTTCGATTACTTAAGTATTGGAAGGGATGTCACTCTAGTCATAACCTCTATAACTTGGGTCCAGAAAGGAGCCAAGGTTGGACATTCTAGCTAAATATGTGTCATGGTGCCACCTGGACTCCCACAGCGCCAGCATGTGTCCGAGACATTGGGGAATATGCGAGATAATAGGGATGGAACCCCATACCACCTTGTCAAGATTTTATAATTTGTTTCATGAGCTTTACATGATGTGGAAGACCGGTGACACCATAAAAATACCCGATTCCATTCTTCCGGGGAGGAAGAACAATTCAGTTCCTTCTCCTAAGCCGATCAGAAGGGTAATGAGTCAGTTGTAAAGGCCATTAGCAGGAGAGCGTACAGGCTACTAATCGGTTTATGCAAGGGGGACCGGGAGACACACAAGTTCCAAGGCCGTGAGATCTCTGTGTAGTACAAGTTGAGTCCTGGGAGATTTGTAATAGTGGGTCAGTTGGGAGTAATGGAATGATTGACTAACGGACGGAGTGGAGCCATGGAGAAGGTCAGGAAGCGTTCGTAGACCCTATGAAGACAGTAGGTCACGGAACATGGGTGGACAGGAACGATGTGGCGTGGTGAGCTGGCGGGAAGGCTGGGTTATCAAATTGGGGGGTAAGTGGGCTGGAGGTGCGAAGAAGGGGAGTGTGGGTCAGGTAGGTCTTGTATGTGGAGAGCAGGAAGGCTATAACCGGGGGACATCTGCGTGACATTTCCGAGGAAATGTATTTTTAGGTAGCCACAGCACAGTTTTAATTTCAAGTTCAGAGGACTCGCGTTCGAAAGTCACCCATTGTTTAATGACCCTATGATGGAAACTTTCTAACAATCTAGTGAGAGTGGCGGCTAAGTAGTAAGATGTGAAGTCCGGCAGAGCGATTAAAATTTATTTGGAAGGGGTTAATTCACATTTATTATTTTTAACAATTTTTTTTCACTTTTTTTAGTCCCCATAGGGGAATATTACATGCAATTTGTAGATTACATACACTGATCAATGCTATGCCATAGCATAGCATTGATCAGTGTTATCGGCGCTCCTTTATTAATGTCTGCCATGGCTGGCAGCAGTAAAGGAGTGACGATTGGATGCAGGGAGCAGGGTAAGGGACCTCCCGGCGATTACACCGCGGTGAATAACTGGCAGTACACCTCAGGACTTTTAGACGCCGCAATCCACTTTGATTGCGGCGTCTAAAGGGTTAATGCGTGTCCTGGCTATGATGTGCGCTCGGCAGCTGATAGCTCGAGAGCGGAGAGTGCAGGCAGCTTACCGCATCTTGGTGATCTTGGTGATACCCGCCGGTGGGAGTCCCGCCTGCAGGGATCTGGAACTTTTGCACAAGTACAAGTACTTGTGCAAATGTCCAGTATTGGTCCCGATACCGATAAAGTATCGGTAGCAGGACATCCCTAGTCACAAGCTTATGTTGGACATAGACGTCAAGGACTGTCCCCTATGCTTATGCCTACAGACATTGCAAAAGGAGCCTAAGGTTACATTTGTGTAATGTTTTTGCCAAAAGTTATTTCCTTTAACTCATTTTACTACTGCAATAAAAAATTTAAATAACTTAAATAACATGCTTGCATACAACCAGTTGTACAACATAACATTTTTTAATCACACAAGATTAAAAAAATTGATATTTAACCCCTTAAAGAGTACCTATCATGAGCTTGTTATATTTTCTAATCCTCCCAGTTCACTGCCCCCATAATGATAAACCACCCCTGCCTGGATTTTCATAGATACTTGCATCATTTCTTTGTAAAGAATTAAAAAATGTCATGAATGTTTGGAAAATGTAGCATTTTATGTAACTATGAACCTCTCTGCTTGTAAGGGAAATGGACATGCCAAATTATGTATTGATTCACAGTATGATACTATATGTCTACTTTATGTTGGCATCATAAAGGTGACATGTTTTTACTTTTTGAGGACATCAGGGAGCTTCAAAGTATAGCAGCAATTTTTCTAATTTTCACAAATTCAAATTCTGAGATAAATTTGAGGGGCCTGTAAGAAATCTCCCATAATGACCCCCATTATAGAAACTGCACCCTCAAAGTATTCAAAATGACATTCAGAAAGTTTGTTAACCCTTTAGGTATTTCACAGGAATAGCAGCAAAGTGGAGGAGAAAACTGCCATTTTTGACACTAACATGTTCTTGTAGCTCCATTTTATTTTATGTTTTCATTTTTACAAGGGGTAAAAGGAGAAAAAGCTCTCCAAAAATTTTAACCCAATTTCTCTCGAGTATGGAAATACCTCATATGTGGAAGGAGCAACTTTAGGATTTTGGGGAGAGAATTTAGCTGTAATGGTTTTTGGGGGGCATGTCACATTTACAAAGCCCCCATGGTGCCAGAACAGTAACCCCCCCCCCCCCCACATGGCACAGTATTTGGGAAACTACACCCCTCAAGGAACGTGACAAGGGGTATAGTGAGCCTTAACACCTCAACGGTGTTTGACTTTTCATTAATGTTGGACGTGAAAATGAGAACATTTATTTTTAACACTAAAATGCTGGTGTTACCCCAAATTTTTCATTTTCACATGGGGTAATAGGAGAAAAAGCCCCCAAATTTGGAGCCCAATTTCTCCCGAGTAAGGTAATACCCCATATGTGAACGTAAAGTGCTCTGCTGGCGCACTACATGTCTCAGAAGAGAAGGTGTGCCATTGGGCTCTTGGAGAAAGAATTTGGCTGGAATTTTGTAAACTACACCCCTCAAGGAATGTAAGAAGGGGTAAAGTGGTACTTCACAGGTTTTTTGAACAGTGGCCTGTAAAAATGAAAAATGTAATTAACACTAAAATGCTGGTCTTATTCCATATTTCATTTTCGAAAGTGGTAATAGGAAAAAAAGAATCCCCGAAATTTGTAGGCCAATTGCTCCTGAGTAAGGAAATACCTCTAAGGCTGGGTTCACACCACGGTTTTCAAATATGGTAACCGTATACGGTTTTCCGCAAAAAAACGTTTACGACCGTATCCGAAACTGTATGCATAGAGAATGCATTGTAAACCGGATTCCAAATGTTGTGTACGATTGCATCCGTTTTGCCTCGGATACGGTTTTGCCGATTTTTCAACCGTAGGCAAAAACGCTGTCGACCACGTTTTTGCCTCTGGTTGGAAAACCGTATGCGGTTCTTTTAACATTGTTGTCTATGAGAACCGTACACAGAATTTCTGAATACTGTTGCACACGGTTTTTCTAATCCGTTTTTGGAGTTGACACCTGCGCAGATTGGAATTTCAATAGAACAATAGTAACTTTATTAAATTGCTGGAAAACTAATTCCAACAAAATAGCAAAACCGTTGGCAAAAACTGATGCAAACGGATAGATCCGTACGGGGAAAAACCGTATACGTTTTAATTTGGAGTCATACGGTTGTATAAGGTTGCATACGGTTTTTGCCATACGTTTTTTAGCGGAAAACCGTATTCGGTAACCGTATTTGAAAAACGTGGTGTGAACCCAGCCTTATGTGGATGTAAAGTGCACTGCGGGCAGACAACAGGGCTTATAAGTGAGACAGCACCAAGCACATTTGAGGCCTGAAGTGGTGATTTGCAGAGGTTCTGACCTAAATTCTTTAAAAAAAAAAAAAAAAAAAAAAAAAAACCCTGTAAGTGACCTCAATTTTGAAACTGCACCCCTGAAAGAACGTAACAAGGGATACAGTAAGTATTTACATCAGAGAGATCAACTCTTAAGTTTTCATTTTTATGGGCCACTTTTCAAAAAACCTGTGAAGTACTCACTGTACCCCTTTTTACATTCCGTGAGGGGTGTAGTTTCCAAATTGGTGTCACATGTGGGGGGGGGGTGTTCCTGCTGTTCTGGCACCATTGGAGCTTTGTAAGCACACATGGGCCCCCAACTTCAATTCCAGCCAATTTTTTTCTCCAAAAGCCCAATGGCGCTCCTTCTCTTCATCACTACTTGAGAATGAAGAGGACAAGGAAGGCAACAGGAAAGTGGGGTCTCCTCGTCCTCACTGGCTTTCAGTGTCAAAGAGCATCATGGCATGTGCCTCCTCTGCTGAGAACACCCTGCGGGTCATTTCTCTACTCTAATTGTGGGGACATGTGTAGAAAAACTCTTATTGAATTGTGTGTGGTGTGGTTCTTTTTTTTTACCTTCCCTAACCCACTGCCTAACTGAAAGAAAATAAATATATATATATATTAGGAATTGACCGATTATCGGTTTGGCCGATATTATCGGCAGATATTCACGATTTTGGACGTTATCGGCAAAAATTATGCACCCCAAAAAAGGCTGAGCAGACGTCGCTGCAAAATTATTTTTTTACCACCTACAAACTATCCCTGCCTAATCTAAAGCTGTCCCTGTGATCTAAAGTGCCAGATGGCACAGAATGGCACCAGATTCCACTGGATTGTACTCAGGAGGGAAGATGGCAGCACTGGACTCCGTTCTGTTCACCAGCTCACTAAGTGTGGTGGGCAGTGTGCCATTAACCCTCCCCTCTCTGCCACTCACTGCTGTGACTGGTCCGATCATTGCATCCGGCCAGTCACTGCTGTCCTGGGTGGTGGCATCACTGCCACCTCCCAGCTATGTACGGAGGGTAAGGCCCGAATGACCCGGAAACTCTGTGATACCCCAGTTCGAATTGACCAGCGAATCAAAGTGATCGCCGACACAGGAGTCTCAGGACCCCTCTTGGCGATGACATGGGATGCCTGCTTAGCTGCAGAATTATTTCATTAGGCATCCCGTTCCGATCACTGCCCAGCAAGTGGCGCAGACTGGAAAACCGCAGGGCGTACAGGGCCTTAAGTACTAGGATGCAAGGGTGTACCTGTATTCTGTGCGTCCTGGAGGAATAAAGGAACCAGTGATGTTGAAAATGCAGACCAAACTCAGCAGATTCGTATATCAGGTAACTTATTCATCTAAATCTCTGCTCATTCTGGGCTACAGAGTCCAGTGAGCAGTCCCACTCAATGATTGACAGCCTTTCCTGTGTTAGCCTGCATACAAGATATGTCAGTCACTGGACTTCTAAGTCCAGAACAATACTAGTGACAATCGGTGGTGCTTCCTGGAGACCAGAACAAAATTGGGGGTCATGGGCAATTATAAAACGCTGCATATATTTGTTATACCTATGTTATGAGGACTTGTGTATGACCAGATATCTCACGCTATAAAGGATGGGAGTGAGAAGGGGATGCACTATTTAAAGGATTGGGCTGAGGAGGGAATGCACTATAAAAGATGGCGGCGAGGAGGGAAAACACTATTGAGGATAGGAGCGAGGCAAGAAGGGGTGAGGGTGAGGAGGGGAGGCACTATAAAGGATAAGTGCAGGTTAGGAAAAACTGCTTTAAAATATGGGGGTGAGGAGGGATTTGCTGACACTCTTCCTTTACAGTACCACAACTCCCTCATCTTTTATAAACTAAAATGCTCTATCCACCCAAAAGCTATTTAAAATTGGCTAGGGAAGATGCTGCAGTCACACTCGCATCCCTGCTTGCTTCAGTGGTCTTTTCTGTGAGCCCCTTTCTCCCCCCAGGAGATTCCTTTTGGGTACAATGATTCTTTTCCCACAAAAATTTACATGAATCTGCTCAGCTCTCTCTGCTATATAACATTACAGATTGAACTGCATTATTAGTGTGACAGGTTACCTTGAATGTATCTTATCTTTTGGTAAAGTACGTAAGGTGAACCTGTGTCAGAACTTTTTTTTATATGGTCCATTTTGTTTTCCACACCCAGGCATTATGGCTTATGAGAGAGACTGACAATCATATCTCTGCCAAGTTCTCCACCTCATCAGCTGTGTTGTGTGGAAACAGTGAGAGCTGTGGAACCTGTTTCAGGACCTGGTCCCAGATGACATTAATTCAGTGATGTAATGAGATAAAATAAAAGAACTCTTAAAGTAAATACATGCAGTACTACAAGACGTACAGGATGTGCGCAGATTATTTAGGGCTGCACAAATCCAGGAGCCAGGTACCTGACTTTTTCAGTTGATGTCTGTAAGGAGTTCTTCTGCACCAAGCATCCACAACAAAGTGCTGCATAATACATGTAAATGTAGGGTAGGGCTGCACGATATATCGCAAAAGAAATAGAATCACTATTTTTGCTTTTTGCGATATAGCGATACGCCCCCCAGGAAAACTTGCGATTATCTGCTCGGGCCGGCTCATGTGTGCTGATGCAGGTGGGGGACGGCCAGAGCAGGTAAAAACCAATTTAAATACTAAGACATTGTTTCCCAATCACTGGCCGCAGCAGTGTCACGTGTCAAGCCAGTGATTTTGGCTGCAAATACACTGGGTTTCCCGGATCCGGTGGGAGACCCAGTGTATTGCTTCAGTACAAAAATCTACCTACAGGGGGGGGGAGAATGTGACATGGGGGGGCATTGTGACAGGGGGCGGGGATAATGTGACAAGGGGGGAATGTTACGGGGGGGGGAAATGTGACAAGGTGGGGAATGTGGTGGAGGGGGGGTGAGATGTGATATGGGGGTAGAATGTGGCAGGGGGAGGGGGGGGGGGGGAATGTGACAGGAGGAAAATGTGATGGGAGAAGATATGACCATGAGGGGAGAATGTGACGGGGGAGATGTGAAATGGGCGGTGGGCATAAAATGAGTGGATAGTTGTAAAATGGAGGAGATTGGACATGAAATGGCGGGATTTCACCATTTATTTATATCGCATCGCATATCGAAATCACAATATATAGGCCTATAATCGCAATTGCACATTTTCCCAATATTGTGCAGCCCTAATGTAGGGCTTCATATTGCAAATAAAATGGTTGCAAATGTGACCAAAATAAAAATTAGTTCATCCAGGCACCTGGTTGCATTGACACAGATTTATAGCCTAAGGGGGAGATTTATCAAAACATGTCCATAGGAAAAGTTTCTGAGTTGCCCATAGCAACCAATCAGATCACTTCTATTTTTCACAGGCTTTTTAAAAATGGGAGAAGCAATCTGGTTGCTATGGGCAACTCGGCAACTTTTCCTCTTTGCGTGTTTTGATAACACCCCCCCCCCCCCCCCAAATTTTGGCCGCATGTAGTTGATAATAGTGTGCATGGATGCTTATTATGTACTTGCAGTTAGCCAGAATTTAGAGCTCTTGTGTAATGTTCTGGTCAATTAACAAGTCCACAGTCATTTTAACATTCAGGAATACATGTTATGGCTAGCCAGTCCACGGTTTATTGTACAGTAGCCTAAAATACCACAATTGTTTTGGAACCTAAAGGGTACTTCCCAGTAAAAGCATTTATTACCTATCTGCAGAATGTGTGATCACTGTCTGTCTGCCTGTGGGGCTGATGGATATAGTCAAGCACTACCTCTGTCAATCCCATAGCAGTGAGAGGAGTGATGGTAATGCAGTGCACTACTGTTCAGTTTAAACAGGGGTTCACTGTTTTCTTAGTCTTGCAGTAGGTGTTAAATGTGGATAGGTATTAATTGTTGTCAGTGGGGAAAGAACTTTAAAGTGTACCTGTCATAGTGAGAAAAAAAAAAGGGTGATATGTTACTCAGTACCTAATTCTGATCATGTACATATCATTTTTGTGTCCAGGATCTATATATATATCCCTAACAAATAGCATTTATATCTTGCTCACTTGCTTTGTCGTCTTGCCTTGTGGAGGAGGCGTGTCCATCTCTCCCTCACTGTGGGGACTCATCTGCTCTGAGTCTGGGAGCAGCCTTGCAGTCTGCAAATCACTGCTTAGTAATTTTTATTCATACATTTTCTATCTGTTCCTAGTAAATCTGGATGCTAATCAACATAGCTGTCATTTATGTGTGTCATTCAGCTTTCACATACTCCTGAATGTTTGTTCAACTTCATTTTCATTCAGGAGTAAGAGAAAGCTTTGGCTGTTCAAGCATGCTGGGAGTTGTAGTTTTGCAACAGCTGGAGCTGCAGTGTTTATAAAGCACTGTTAGAACAGTGTTGCCTTTAGCTGTTTCAAAACTACAACTCCCATCATGCCCACACATCCTTTGTCTGTAGTTTTGCAAGGGCTAGAGGCACACAGCTGGAGAATACACAGCTCTAAAACAGGGTTTTACAAAGATTGTACCCCCAGCTGTTGTTAAACTACAACTCGCATCATGGGAGTTGTAGTTTAGAAACAGCTGAAGGCTCTAGTGGTGATCTCCTATACTGGATACCAACACACTTTATGGCCGGGATCCAGTATGCTGCAAAACACAGAGTAGTCTGTCTGCATAAAGATAGTTGATAGATAATTTTTTATTGTTTAGTAAAGTTCATTTTTTTTTAAATAGATGTATATTTAAAAAGTTATCAGTAGTACTAGAAAATATTAAAAGTTTTTCATAATGACAGTGCCTCCTTAAAGACCAAGCAATTTTTTTCACGTTTTGCATTTCAAAATCTATAGCTATATTTTACCTTTCATGTAGCTGTATGAGGTCTTGTTCTTTGCTGGAAATGTTGTATTTTTCACTAGTGACATTTTGGGGGCACACATACCGTAAGCTAATATTTTTAGTTTTTATTACTATTTTTGGGGAGTGAGGCATGCAAAAAAAAAAAAAAAAAACAGAAGATTTTATTGGTGCTATATTAAAGGAATAGTCAAGTCCTGAAAAACTTCTCCAAAATCCTAAGGATAGGAGATAAGTTTCAGATTGCGGGGGGTACGACCGCTGAGATCCCCTGCAATCTCCCGTATGGGCCCTGGCAGCCCGCAGGAAGGCGGTGTGTCGACCACTGCACGAAGCTGCGGCTGACACGCCCCCTCAATACAACTCTATGGCAAAACCGGAGCGCTGCCTTCGACAATCTCCGCCTCTGCCATAGCGCTGTATTGAGGGAGCGTGTCAGCCGCCGCTTTGTGCTGTGGTCAACATGCGCTCTCTGGCCAGAGAGCCGGGGCCCAGCGGTCGCCCCCCAGCGATCTGAAACTTGTCCCCTATCCTTAGGATAGGGGTTAGTTTTTCAGGACTGGACTACTCCTTAAAAGTGCGTATAGCTGTAAGGGGTTATCTAGCTATTTTCTTTTTCTGCCCAGGTTGCAGCACTGAAAAAAAAAAACTTTAACTTGCCTTCCGCTGCTCTCCCGGAGGCGCTGGATTCGGTCTTCTTTCCTCTGGTCCCAATCTTTTTCTGGCTTCTGGGGCCCGACACATAATGCTGCGTTCAGCGAATCGCTGATTGCAGCAATGTCCAATGGCCGGTGATAGGCTGAGCTGCATTGTGATGTAACAGGCTGCAGTTTTTTTGCTGTACGTGTATACCAAGCCAAAGTCAGGTAGACTAAGATAACAACTGCCAGAAGAATTATTTGGTATGCAAAGAAAATCCCACAGGTAATCTCAGGAGAAAGCCTGCACTGGACTAAGATGGAGTGGTTGTTTCAAGGAGCACAATACAACAAAACTTGAGCTGTATGGTTGTTCTGCCAGAAGGAAGCCTTTATTGCTCCAAAATCACAAAAAAAACTGGAGTTATTGCCAGAACTAGCATCAGAAATTCTGAGCATTATGTAATCTGATTGTGTCCTTAGTGTGAATTATTATTTTTTTTTAACCAACTCTAGTTCGCTTTCATGTATCTTTTACCAAGGAGAGGCTTTTTTCTGACCACTCTGCCATAAAGCCCGGATTGATGGAGTGCTGAAGTGATGGTTGACCTTCTGGAAGTTTCTTCCATCTGCACACAGGACCTGTGTAGCCGGGATCATAGAAAACCCCACAGATCTGGGGAATAGCATTTTACTACTCAATGTTGCATGACGCTACAATGTTGAGCTTCAGGCTCCTCATCTGTGGGACTGCGGGAGCAGCCTGTGTAGGCACTATTAATACCGTATATACTTGAGTATAAGCCGAGTTTTTCAGCACGATTTTTCGTGCTGAAAACACCCCCCTCGGCTTATACTCGAGTGAACTCCCCCACCCGCAGTGGTCTTCAACCTGCGGACCTCCAGAGGTTTCAAAACTACAACTCCCAGCAAGCCCGGGCAGCCATCGGCTGTCCGGGCTTGCTGGGAGTTGTAGTTTTGAAACCTCCGGAGGTCCGCAGGTTGAAGACCACTGCGGCCTTCAACATCATCCAGCCCCCTCTCACCCCCTTTAGTTCTGAGTACTCACCTCCGCTCGGCGCTGGTCCGGTCCTGCAGGGCTGTCCGGTGAGGAGGTGGTCCGGTGGGATAGTGGTTCCGGGCTGCTATCTTCAACGGGGAGGCCTCTTCTAAGCGCTTCGGGCCCGGCCTCAGAATAGTCACGTTGCCGTGACAACGACGCAGAGGTGCGTTCATTGCCAACGTACTTCTGCGTCATTGTCAAGGCAACGCCTCTATTCCGGGCCGGAAGCGCGGAGAAGAGGCGCCCCCGGTGAAGATAGCAGCCCGGACCACCTCCTCACCGGACCACCTCCTCTCCGGACAGCCCTGCAGGACCGGACCAGCACCGAGCGGAGGTGAGTACTCAGAACTAAAGGGGGTGAGAGGGGGGCTGGATGATGTTGAAGGCCGCAGTGGTCTTCAACCTGCGGACCTCCGGAGGTTTCAAAACTACAACTCCCAGCAAGCCCGGACAGCCGATGGCTGCCCGGGCTTGCTGGGAGTTGTAGTTTTGAAACCTCTGGAGGTCCGCAGGTTGAAGACCACTGAGGGCGAATGATAAGAGGATGATGAAGGGGGGGGTGTGGGGATGATGAAGGGGGGTGGGGATGATGAAGGGGGGGGTGTGGGATGATTACAAGGGGATGATGAAGGGGGGATGTGTGGGATGATAAGGGGATGATGAAGGGGGGATGTGCGGGATGATAAGGGGATGATGAAGGGGGATGTGTGGGATGATGACAAGGGGATGATGAAGGGGGGATGTGTGGGATGATAAGGGGATGATGAAGGGGGGGATGTGTGGGATGATGACAAGGGGATGATGATGATGAGGAGGATGTTAATGACGCGTCTGGATGATGACAGGGGGGATGAGGTATTTCCCACCCTAGGCTTATACTCGAGTCAATAACTTTTCCTGGGATTTTGGGTTGAAATTAGGGGTCTCGGCTTATACTCGGGTCGGCTTATACTCGAGTATATACGGTACTTTAACAAAACAGGGAGTGCAAGTATGCCCTGGTTGAGGTCCGGGTGTATAAAGTGTGCTTCATACCTGATAAGTACCGGCTGCCATCGCTAATGCCAGATGCTGGCGTTCACGCCCTTCCAGCAATGAAAGTGTAATTCGCCCCCATTTTTCAATTTTTTCAATGGGGAAAAATAAAAATAAACTTTGGTAATGTCAGAACTATTAAAATATAACATCTGTGAAACTGCATGGTGATTGGCGTGAATGTAAAAAATACCAATGAACTGCTGATTTTCGGTCACTTCATATACCAGAAAAAAATTATAAAAATGAATCAAAATGTTCCACCAAAACAAAAATGGGACCGATAAAAACTACAGATCACGGTGCAAAAAATGATCTTCATATAGCCTTGTATAACAAAAAGTGTGTTATAGAAGAGGACAATTTTAAGCATTAATACCAGTATACAAGAAGGAAATATTATATCCAAACACATTGCCATCGTACTGTTACTGACTAAATCCTGTATACTGAGACGAATATATCATATAGGTGATTATAGGTACATTTAGGGACTCACAGAAGAAGTCTTCTCTGACTGGAGTCATCCTCTTTCCTTTCCTTCTCCATCCGACGCAGACCACCATGTTGACTTCTTCCAGCCAAAACTCATCTCTTCAGCATCTGCAGAACAAACATGTTGGAGCATTTTCCAGGACCTTCACCACCTCTATACAATATCCCTATCTAGGACCCCAATTTGTGATATAACCCCACCTTGGTGCCCACACAGGATAAGTGGGTAGGATAGTAGGTCCCCCATTAAGTAGATATAGCTCTCACAATAGGCAGGTAGTTCCCTAGTAAGGTAGGTAAGTTTCACAGTTTCCCTTATTAGGGAGACTCATCTCCCATGTACACTGGTCTGATGGGGAGTCTTATATCATGGATTATGGTAACACTTTTTCTTTTTGTTATTAAGTGTTTCTTTTGTACGAAACTACTAACATTTTGAAATAAAAAACCCTCAATAAATTTGGCATCACTGTAATCATACTGAACCACATCATGAAATGCTAATGTTATTTTTTATCGCTTGGTGAATGGCGTAAATTTAAGACACAAAAAAGACAAAATCACATTTATTTTATTTTATTAATAAGTTAAAATAATCAATATGTTACATTTATAAAATTTACATTTATTTATTAAAATACTGTGTATTGGTTATGAATAATTGTTAGTAACAATGTATAGGATCACGTTCTCATGGAAATATTACATAATTATTATAGCTGAAAAAAGACATATGTCCATCAAATTCAATAAAGGAAGGTGAAGGGAAGGAGATGTGATTCTATATTTCTGCATATGCATGATTGCTATTTTTATAATATTGAATGTCTTTCTTTCCTTGTTGTAGCTCTCCAGTGGCAATCCATTATATGAAACATACTACAAACAAGTAAGTGCAATCCAGGGAGGTGACACCATGTGAATTCCTTTGCTGCAGCTGGGAAGAAGGGAGCAACCTCTGACCTAAGCCTGCATTGCTAAGCATATAAGTACAGCTGCAGTTCATTGGGGTTTTTATGCTTATTCAGCATTAGATTGTACAATAATAAAGATGAATAAAAAAAAGTCTGCAAATCTCTTGATGCCTTTCAGTGACCAAGTATGTGACAGTATTTTGCCTGCCAGCTGTAACTTATCCTGTGTGCTGTCACAAGGGCAGTAGTCATGTAACTGAAAATGAGTAGGGAATTATAACTGCATTGTGGCAGTAAAATGAAAAAGGGGGGGGGGGGACGGGACGGGAGAAGTTAAATACAGGGTGATTTAAAAAAGGATGGTGCAGAAGTAAAGGGCCGTAGTTCATCAGTGGTAAAAGGCCAATGACTGAAAAACAAAGCAAAACTGGCTTAGTTTCCCATAGCAACCATTAACATTAGAATACCCTTTAAAAAGGAAATCTGCAGTGAAAAAAAACGTATCCCCTATCCACAGGGTAGGGGATAAGTGTCTGATCGCAGAGGGTCCGACTGCTGGGACCCCCCCCCCCCCGCGATCTTCTGAAGGGGGCCACGGCATTTCCGCGCTGTGCGCCGGCTAATGCGTGTAACGTCGAGCTCACTGAGCATGACTAACATGGCTCCCTCCATACAGCTCTATGGGAGAGGCGGGGAGGCTTGAACACTGCATCCCCACCTCTTCCATAGAGATACACAGCGAAGGTGTGTTGGCCACAATGTCATGCTGTGGCCGACATGCCTTTGGATAGGGGATCCTTTTTTTTTCCGCTGCAGATTTCCTTTTAAAGGGGTACTCCACTGGAAAACATTATTTATTAATTTTTTTTTTTTTTTTTTATATCAACTGATGCCAGAAAGTTAAACAGATTTGTAAAATACTTCTATTTAAAAATCTTAACCCTTCAAGTACTTATCAGCTGCTGTATACTACAGAGGAAGTTCTTTTCTTTTTTAACTTCCTTTCTGTCGGACCACAAAGCCTGTACTAATGTTCAAAATCTTTTATAAATGGAAATAATAGGCAAATAAAACAGTCTGTAAAAACATTTGTAAAGAAAGCCTCCTGGATGCTACATTGTTATAGATGTAAAATAAGCAATTTTGTAAAATTTCAATTAAATATTGCATTTCTGTTTAACCCCTTCCTGCAGAATTACTTATATAAACATCAGGTTATGCAGCTAGTTTGCGCATCCTGACGTTTAGATAAGTCATTCAGTTAACCCGATGATGCCCGGCATCGCACGGCCTAACGGGCAGAAGTTCCGCTGTTACCAGCGGGAGACAACTTTTGCAACACACCCCAGGACCATCTGTGAATGGTCCTGGTCAGCGATCACTGTGATTGGTCCCTGTGGACCAATCACAGTGTCTCAGCTGACTGGGGGGGGGGGGGGTGTCAAAGTTCAGATCCCTCTCTCTGGCCACCCCTAGAAGTCTGGGCAGAGCAGGTGAAGATGACCCTGAGAGCCGCTTGGGGGACATACCGCAGGACCGTCGCAGGCAAGTGGATGAGGCTATGCAAGAGGCAGCAGTGAAGATCGCTGTAAGGTGAACTTCACTGCTGTTTCTAGGAGTTCCATAACTACAACTCCCAGAAAGCCTTTGGCTGTCCGTGCATGCTGGGAGTTGTAGTTTTGCAACATCTGGAGGGCCACAGTTTGGAGAGCACTGTGCAGTGGGTCTCCAATCTGTACTCTTCAAGATGTTGCAAAACTACAACTCTCAGCATGCCCAGACCTTCCAGGCATGCTGGGAGTTGTAGTTCTGTAACATCTGGCCATTCAGATGTTGCCAAACTACAACTCCCAGCATGCCTTGGTAGTCTGGGCATGCTTGGAGTTGAAGTTCTGCAACATCTGGAGGGCTACAGTTTGGAGACCACTACACAGTGGTCTCCAAACTGTTCTCCTCCACTTGTTGCAAAACTACAACTCCCAGCATGCCCTTGGGCTGTCTGGTCATGCTGGGAGTTGTGGTTTTGCAACAACTGGAGGCACACTGGTTGGGAAACACTGAGTTAAGTAACAAACTCTGTGTTTTGCAACCAGTGTTCCTCCAGCTGTTCCATACCTACAACCCCCGGCATTCACGGACAGCCAAAGGGCATGCTGGCATGCCCTTCTGCTGTCACTGCATGCTGAGAGTTGTAGTTTTGCAACAGCTGGAGGTTTGGCCCCCCCCTCGGGTTTATTCACATGGGCGGGGGTTTACAACGAGTTTCTGACTTGCAGCTCAAACTCCCAGCAGGAAATTTGCTGCGGACCCCCACCCGTGTGAATGTACCCTAAAAAACACTACACTACACCTACACAAAATAAAGGGTAAAATACTACATATACACATACCCCTACCCCCTCCCCGGTAAAAATGAAAAACATCTGGTACGTCACTGTTTCCAAAACGGAGCCTCCAGCTGTGGCAAAACAGCAACTCCCAGTATTGCCGAACAGACATTGACTGTCCAGGCATGCTGGAAGTTTTGCAACAGCTGGAGGCACCCTGTTTGGGAATCACTGGCGTAGACTACCCCTCTGTCCACCCCTATGCAAATCCCTAATTTAGGCCTCAAATATGCATGGCACTCTCTCACTTCGGAGCCCTGTCCTATTTCAAGGCCACATATGGGATATTTCCATACTCGGGAGAAGTTGCCTAACAGATTTTGGTGGGCTTTTTCTCATTTTATCCCTTATGAAAAGGTAAAGTTGGGGTCTGCTTCAGCATGTTGTTGTAAAAAAAAAAAAAAATTTTTTACACTAACTTGCTGGTGTTGCCCCATACTGTTTATTTTCACAAGAGGTAAAAGGAAAAAAGACCCCCAAAATTTGTAAAGCAATTTCTCCAGAGTAGGGAAATACCTCATATGTGGACATAAAATGCTCTGTGGGCGCACAACAAGGCTCAGGAGTGAGAGAGTGCCATGGACATTGGAAGGGATTTGCACAGGGGTGGCTGATCTTTATTGCCGTTCTGACATAAACACTCAAAAAAAAAATAAAAAAAAAATATCCCATTTTGGAAACTACACCCCTCACTGAATGTAACAAGGGGTATAGTGAGCCTTAACACCCAACAGGTGTTTGAAGAATTTTCTTTTAATTTGGACGTGAAAATGAAAAACATTTATTTTTTCACAAAAATGCTGGTGTGATCCCCAATTTTTTTTTTCACAAGGGGTAATAGGAAAAAAGCCCCCCCCAAATTTGTAACACCCCATATGTGGATGTAAAGTGCTCTGCTGGTGCAGTTGTACTACAGGTCTCAGAAGAGGAGCGCTATTGGGCTTTTGGAGAGAGAATTTGGCTGGAATTGAAGGCCGTGTGCGCTTACAAGGCCCCCATGGTGCCAGAACGGTGGAAAAACACACACACACACACACCCCTACACACACACACACACCCCTACACACACACACACACACACACACACACACACACCCCCCTACACACACACACACACACACACACCCCCCCCTACACACACACACACACACACACACACCCCCCCCTACACACACACACACACACACACACACCTACACACCTCACGGAATGTAATAAGGGGTGCAGTGAGCATTTTCACCCGACAGGTGTCTTGACAGATTTTTGGAACAGTGGTCTGTGAAAATGAAAAATTTTATTTTTCATTTGCACAGCCCACTCACTGTTCCAAAAGTCTGTCAAGACACCTGTCGGGTGAAAATGCTCACTGCACCCCTTATTACATTCCGTGAGGTGTGTAGATCTACTTAAAATCTGTTTTCTAAAAGACCACCACCTTAAGAAAATCAACTACTAAACCAGATCAGATTTTGGATTAGTTTAATTGTAAATACATTAAGATATTGGCAAAATATTGCTGCTACATACAGCCCTGGAAAAAATTTAAGAGACTACTGCAAAATTATCGGTTTCTCTGGTTTCACTATTCATAGTATGTTTTTTAGTAAAATTAGCAGTTTTTGTTTTATTCTATAAACTGATAATAATAAAAATATTGTAGTTTAAGGTATTTATTTATAAAAAAAAAATAACTGGTCAAAATAACAAAAAATTGTTTTTAGACCTTAAATAATGCAAATAAAAGGCATTCCTATTTGTTTTTCTACAACCAATTATCAGAGTTGGATAACATTGTAGAAGAAGGTGATCTTCCATGATCATCTTTAAATAGTACCTGTCACCAAATAAAACTTTTATTATAGTGTTCCTTGTGTAATTAGCAGTCACTTGCTTTTAAAATGATCAACATAAATATGTTAAAAATGCAATGGAAAAAACCGCCACTAGGTGGCGCTGTTCTGTTCCCTGCCACAATACAGTGAGTTTGGTCTCCTCCCGGCCTGGCATGAGTCCAATCAGGAAGTGCTTCTCGGCAGTGAACTTGATTGACAGCTGCACAGAATGTGAAAGCTCTACAGATTCTCACAGAAAGCTGCACAGACTGAAACCTGCAGGAGAGCCTCACTGAAATCTGCACAGACATAAACATGCACAGAGCCTGAGGTCTTCTATTCACCACAGCACTGCAAAGATGTGAGGGCGGAAGTGGTCGCCCAGTTGGCTTCAGTGATGTCATACCTGCTTGGAAACGCTCACTTTCTCATGCTGGAAAATTGCACTGTGAGCAAGAAGAATGGTAAGATACAGAGCTTTTTAAAGCTCTGATTTTTTTTTTTTTTTTAAGGGTGGGGCTTTAGGAGTAAAAATGAAGAGCTTTTATAGGTGGTGTTAGCGCTAATAAATAAATGTTAATATCCGCTTTTAGGTTGTGATATAGAATAGGCAGTTTCTATAGTGTTAGACAATTTGGGTGGCACTTATTTAACTGGTAATATACCAGATGGTTTAATTGCTATAGGGAAAGTAAAAGTTATTCTTCACCTTTTTTCTGTGTGCTGCTGTTCCTCCTCGTCCGTTGCTGCTGAGATCTGCACAATGTCCTGGTTACTGTATGTTTGTGCGCTGGGAGACTGCCCCGGCCGCTGGCGGCTACAATCAGCTTCCGCGTGAACTAGAGCCGAAGACCTCCTGTGGTGAGTGACGTCACTCCGGTTAGCAGCATGGGTCAAACTTGGCTTACGCGTTTCAGAAATTGTGATTTCCTTCCTCAGAGATTTTCTGTCGGTCTCCAGACCCTATATATACTACAGGTTCCACATCATGGGCGGGTGTAATTTCTTTTAACATCTGTTTTAGCACATCCTTGTTATTGAGAACAGGTCTATATATGTCTAACATCCGTTATTGCTCTCCTTTATACGTTTTCCATTATGTATATAGTACTTTTGAATGTCTTAGTATTTTTCCTTAATGCAATCACAAAAGGGGGAATTGCTTATATGCTGAAAATGAATCTCATTTAGGTTGCCGGTGTCCAATATTTCAGCCTAATTTTTTAGCTGATGAATGCCACATGTAGTGGTCTTCAAATGCCACATCTTATGAACTGTGTTTGAAGGTCCACTTAAGTCTTATTTTATATTCTGCATTAAATATTTTTAATTATCATTTTAGGAAGGCAAAAAGTTCAAAATCCATGTTTAGCCCCCGTGGGACCATTTGTGATATATAATCACCCCCTCTCCATTGTCTCTTTATTTCTTTCACTTCAAAGAATTTTTATCCCTTAAAGACTGCTTGGTGATTCTCCACATAATGTTTGGGGATGTCCCAGAAATTTTCTCTCTGTTATATACATGTTCCCTGATCCGTTCTTTAACATTCTTTTTGTCCGGCCGATATATAATTTTCCACAGGGGCATTCAATGCAGTACATTACTCCTTTTTGATTTACAGTTGGTGTGTGTTTTGATTTTTTTCTCCCAACCACTATTACTTGTTGTTTTGAGGGTGGGATTTTTCCCCTTTTTTATGTTACAGCATTTACAGGCACAGCATGGAAAAAAAACTGTTTTTTGAAAGAATATTTTGCTACCTTTTCTTCTTCTCAAAGTTCATTACTGTGGGTGCTACCATGTTTCCCAGATTCACTGTTTTCTTAAAAATTTATGAGGGGCATGCTGGTATTAGGAGAGTGTTAAGCGTAGTTAGGGAACATAACTGAGTTAGTTTAGAACAGTTTTTTTGGTGACAGGTACTCTTAAACTTGTCTTGATTCATGTGTTTTTATTTTTTTATTTTTTATTTTTTTTACAAAGACAAATCTCCCTGATTCCAGCCTTTCTGAAGCTCCCCTGATCATCACAGACCCTCCACCAAATTTTACAATGGATATGAAGGCCTATAAGCCATAGTATCTTGCACCCTCTGTGAAATTTGGAGGGGAATCTTTGATGATCAGGGAATGCTTTAGCAAGGCTGGAATCAGGAAGTTTTGTCTTTGTGGAGGACACATCAAGCCAAGTACAAGATTGTCCTTGAAGAATACCTGCTTCCTTCTGCTGTGATAATGTTACCCAACTCGGGGATATTTTATTTTTTCCAGCAGGACAATGCTCCATGCCACACAGCCAGGTCAATCAAGGTGTGGCTGAAGGACCACATGATCAATAACCTGTCATGGCCAGCCCAATCTTTAGGCCTAAACTCTACTGAAAACCTCTGGAACTTGGTCAAGATGAAGATGGATGGATGGACGCCATCAAGCAAAGCCGAGCTGCTTGAATTTTTTTTGCTAAGAATGGCATAAAGTTACCCAACAGCAATGCATCTGACTAGTGCAGAGCATGCCAAGACGCATGAAAGCTGGGATTAACAATCTGGGTTATTTCAACCAAAAATTGATTTATGAATTTAGATGAGTACTGTAGTGCTTTTTTTTTTTTTTTTTAAATCATCCCATTGTGCCTAGGAAGCAAAAAGTAAAAAAAAAAAAACAAAAAAAAACCTTGTGCCCAGTCTTCATCCTGCTTGTGTGTGATGTCCCACCTCTGCCGGTGATATGCTGATCGCAGTGTCATGTAACGAGCCTCAGCCCTGCCTTCTTCCTGCTGCCCAGGCCTGTTACCAGCTGTGGCGGGACAACGCTGCGGCCGGCTATAAGCTGATCGCAGTGTGACATTCCGTGTACAGGAAAAAGACCAGGCCCAGAATATAGAAGACCTATATCGGCACATCGGGGGAGTGATGGAAGGTTTGTTAAAGCTTGTTATTTTACATTATGCGGCCTGGGCACAATGGGATATTAAAAGCACTACAGTACTCCTTTTAACCCCTTGCCGAAAAACACCATTTATAAATCACACAGCAGAATAAAAAAAAGCACTACAGTACTCCTTCAACCCCTTGACGCAAAACACCATTTATAAATGACACAGCAGCGCATGGCAGGGGTATGAAGCAAGCTCAGGAGCTGAGCTCACTTCATACACTTATGGAACTGGCTGCTATCAGCAGCCAGGACCTGTGGCTCTTTCTGGACATCCCCAATCAGGCAGATGTCAGGCATTAACCCTTTAGGTGCAGCAATCAGAGTTGATCTTGGTGTCTAAAAGTCCCGAAATCTGTTCCCTGACATCATGATTTCCCTGCAATGGTCCCGATCAGCTGTAAGGAAGTCTCTTACCTTCTTCCCTTCCGTTCAATTGACACTCCTATGCTGCAGCCAGCCATTGCAGGCTGTAGCAATCGAGCACCGATAACACTGATAAGTGCTCTTCAATGGAGCAGCATTGATCAAAGTATGCAATCTGAAGATTGCAGGTAATAGTCTCCTATGGGGACCAAAACATGTTGAATAAAGTGTTGTGTTAAAAAATGAACCCCTTCCCTAATAAGTTTGAATCACCCCCTTTGCTCATTTTTAAAATAAAATGTTAATTTAACTGCACGGTCAATGGCGTAAATGTATAAAATACCAAAGTCAAGAATTGGTGTATTTATGGTCGCTTCTTATACCCTCCCCTAAAAGTGAATAAAATGCGATCAAAAAGTCCCATCAAAACAAAAATGGTATCCCTAAAAACTTAAGACCATGGCGCAAAAAATGAGCCCTCATACGTCCCTGTATACGGAAAAAAAAAAAAAAGAAAATATAGGGGGCTAATTCCGTGTGACCTACCTAGTTTCTACTATCTAGGTTTTATTAAATAAGAAAGAGTTTGTGTTGTAAATAACTATTAAATATGTGCCTACACACAGGAAACTTCTGCTTACTCATTGTTTTATTAACAAAAATAAATAAAACCTAAACTGTGACCTACACGACATGACATGCAAAACTACAACTCCCATCTTGGGAGTTGTAGTTTAGGAACAGCAGAAAGCTGTAGTGGTGCAATTGTGATCTCCTATACTGGGTACCAACACATTTACAACCGGGATCCAGTATGCTGCAAAACACAGAGTAGTCTGTCTGCATAAAGACTAGATGACCCCCAGTGGCGGCTATTTTAATTTATTTTATATTTTTTTTGTAAAATAATTTTTTTTTTTAATGTATATTTAAAAAAAGTCCTCTTATCAGTAGTACTACAAAATATAAAACGTTTTTCATAATGACAGTGCCTCTTTAAATGTTGTTCTTTGCTTCAGTTACTCTATTCCCGTGGTTCTCAAACCTTCTTCACGACTGTTCCCCCAAAGGTTGAAAATATGTCCGCAGGGTACCCACGGACAAAATAAGTGATAAAAGTACTTATTTTCATAATGGCATGTGCTTACCTTTCTAATGCGATACTTAGGCTTGTTTTTGTGTCATTATTTCTACCTCCCTCTGATCCCCTTGTGCCATTATCCCCCCCTCCCTTTGATCCCCCCCCCCTAGGCTACTACAGGAGATACAATAACACCCTCCATCCCTCCCATACTGCGGTGTTACACTTTAACTTGCTTTCCTGGCACATGTCTTGAGCAGGCTTAGGTGCAGATTTGTGCAACCCTTTTGGCGAGAGCTGGAGTGCCTTACTGACGGGTGACGTCCTCCTGCGCTGTGCGGCACCTCTGCAACGTCAGGCCCGGCAGCCACCGTAGCTCACTTAGTACAATATAGTGAACTCCTGCGGCGTCCAGTCCCCATTCTGTGCTTAAAAATACCGTCCGTTGCATAGCCGGTATTTTTCAGCGAAATACCTCCTGCAATAATCCTTGGCGTACCACGGGTTGAGAACCCCGGCTCTATCCCATAGAAAAACACACAAAATCTGCAGTGAAAGTAAGCATTAATTGTTTGTCCATTGTAGGCTCACACAATTTAAGTTTCAGCTGGACTTTCTCGATAGCACTTATATCGTCTAATGTTGGCCTCACAAACTTGTCACTTTTTGGGATATAACATAAAAGTTTGACATTAAATGTGCAGTCTACATTGGTTGAAAGCACCTGACCCACCAATCATTTCATCTTCATTGACTTCTCTGTATTGAGTTCAACTAGCAGCCAATCTCCATCTCCGAATTTTAGACTATTCTTCTCTGTCTGGAATATAGGGCTCAGTGTTCATCTTCAGTTTCATGATCTATGTCGCGGCACCCTAGTCACCCATGCCGGATGACTGGCGACCACTGCTGCTATTCCCCCTTCATTCATGTCTGTGGCAGGAGGCGTGATGGCCAGGTTCTGCCGAGCGAACCTCTCCTAAGGGTACGTTCAGACGAGCGGATCCACAGTGTATTTTACGCTGCGGATCCGCTGCTGAAGGTCCCCTAGAGGGTGCCTTTAGATGTGCCTGCTCGGAGCTGCAGTACGCTGCTAAGAGCAGGCACACTGCTGTGATGTGCGATTTGCCACACGTGCGTGGTGTACTCGCACTCATCGAGGCCGAGTTAGGCCGAGAGCAGCCGTGATGAGTGAGTATACTGCGCATTTGCGCTGCGACTCGCACATCGCAGTGTGTCTGCTCTTAGCAATGTATTGCCGCTCCGAGCAGGCACATCTAAAGGCACCCTTTAGCGGCCCTTCGGTGGCGGATCCGCAGCATAAAATGCGCTGTGCATCTGCTTGTCTGAACTTACCCTAAGGGTACGTTCACACGAACGGATCCCCAGCGCGTATTACGCTGCGGATCCGCTGCTGAAGGACTGCTGTATGGTGCCTTTACAGGTGCCTGCTCGGTGCGGCAATACGCTGCTACAAGCAGACACACTGAAGCGATGTGCGAGTCGCTGCGCATGCGCGGTGTACTCGCACACATTGCGGCCACTCCCCCTGCTGTATGAGCTAGGCCGAGAGCTGCTCCGATGTGCAGCTCTCGGCCTAGCATGCGCATGAGCACGGCAACTCGCACATCGCAGTGTGTTTGCTTGTAGTGGCAGACTGCTGCTCCAAGCAGGCACTTGTAAAGGCAGCATACAGCGGTCCTTCAACGGCAGATCCGCAGTGTAATACGTGCTGGGGGATCCGCTCTTGTGAACGTACCCTACGTGCTGCAGATTTGCTTCAGATTTTGCTTCAGTGGTTCTGCAGCAGGAAATATGCATATGTGAACGGATCAGTTGGGTGTATTTATACACACCAGATCCGCAGTTGTAGATTTACAACTTCAAATCTGCAACTGAGGATTTTTCAGCTGCAGGTCCGCAGTTGTGAATCAGTTGTGTGTTTGAATACAACCAAAATGACAATAATTTATTTCCAATATGGGAGTTACATGTCAGTAGTTTGTAGAAAAAAGCTAAACCTCTCATTTTACTCAAACACATAACTATGAATAGTCAAACCAGAGAAATTGAGAATTCTGCAGTGATCTCTTCATTTGTTCCAGATGTGTATTTGTTATGGTACTCACCCTGTTCATTTGATTCCTTTTACTGAATATTCACCTATTGGCTCAGATTTCTCAATGTGTGAAAGAAAACAACCAATCATAGTTCAGCTTTCACTTTACCAAAGCTTGTTATGATAGGACAGCTAAGCTGTGATTGGTTACAGTGGGGAAATCTCTCCAGTTTTTTTCACACAAATTGAAAATGTCAGCAAAAAAAGCTGCTTCATCTATGTAGTTTGTTATTCATCTGACCATTTAAGAGCAGAAATCACTCTCGGTGTGCAATAGGATCTGTCTTAGAAACTAGGCTTGTGTCCATTGGCACTCAGCACATTATATTGATGATC
The DNA here is from genome assembly GCF_029499605.1 of Hyla sarda. Classification (NCBI taxonomy): domain Eukaryota; kingdom Metazoa; phylum Chordata; class Amphibia; order Anura; family Hylidae; genus Hyla; species Hyla sarda. Next base: position 303,859,506 of record NC_079189.1, read on the forward strand.
AAATGAAATCTAGTCCTTTTGAGCTACTAATGGGAAATCCTAACTATATGCTAATTTTGAAATGTGTCATAAGATATTAACCAGTACTTGATGATTCCTAAGTGTGAAATATTTTGCATATTACAGGTTGACCCATCTCACACTGGTAGGGTGGGACCAGCAGAAGGAGCACTCTTCCTCAAAAAGTCTGCCTTGTCAGATGGTGTTCTCGGGAAGGTATGTGAAGAAGAGCTTGTACCCACATTTTTTTGAGAACCCCTAAAAAATAAAATAAAAGCAACAACATGATAGCTTGTCACTGGCAACAGCTTTACTTTTTCTTTGCACCCGTTTTTATTCATCCCTCCCTGAATAACTTAAGATCATGCCTATTTGATTAAAAGACATTAGTCATGGAGACAATTACCCTGAACTACAAACAATACTTTATCTTTACCCATATATAATATGTAATCATAAAAAACAGCGGCAATAGGGGTCATACAGAGATCTAGTACCTGCAAATGAATTGGACATTGATGGCATATCCATAGAATATTGCGTTTGAGGGGAGCAGAAAACAGCCTAGTAAACTTGATGTTTTACGCAGTTGTAACGCTATGTTCGCATGCTGAAATTTCTGCATGGAGTTCTGCATGAATTTATAGCCAATACACTTCAATGAGATTCTGCAGTCCCATTCGCACAACAGAATTTCTGCTGCAGGATTTCCATTGAAGTGAATGGGCAAATAATGTCTGCAGAATTTTCATGCAGCATTCAGTGCAGAAATTCTGCCGTGTGAACATTGCCTAACTCTCATTAGCTTTTTATAAATGTTGTATTATTTTGTTCTTAAATTTAAGATTTGGGACTTGGCTGATCCTGATGGGAAAGGTTATTTGGACAAACAGGTAATTAAAATGAATTCCTTTTTCTTGGATGAACATTATACATTGAGCAGTTGGTTCTGACAATCCTGTATTTAATTCTCATAGGGTTTTTATGTTGCATTGCGACTAGTGGCCTGTGCGCAAAATGGTCATGAAGTTTCCCTAACCAGTTTAAATATTCCAGTGCCACCTCCCAAATTTGTAAGTGACTTAATACTTCTATTACTTTCTGATGATATAATATTTGATCACTAAGTGACAAGTCCTTCTCTCTTTATATTTCTGCTTGCTGCAGGAGACAGATTCTATAGAAAGTCTATAAAAGCCTGTCATCTGCAGCGAGGAGAGAGAAGCACGTAGTTGGGCTCTTCTGCACATTTGTTCTAGCAATTTTTTTGTTTCTCAGCACCCAGACCCCAAATGGTAGTAAAACTTTTTAAAACGTACCTATCGTATCACAGAAAAAAATTAATTCTTATATATGTTACTCGGTCATTCAGATGCTTTACATGTCATTATTTGTCTAGCTTTTGTATTTGGCTCACAAATCTCTCTGTTCTAAAGGTCACTTATTGTGATATCCACTGCTCAGGATGGGGCGTGTCTGGGGCAAGCACTCACCATGCATTCACTTCTGCCCTGAGTCTGTTGTGCTGTGTCTCTTCATTCAGTCACTGCAGGCTGCTCTGTAACCCACTCTTTTCTTGCTGCAGCCTAATAGGACAGGAGTGAGCACAGAGGAGTGCCCTCACTTACTGGACTTTGTCCCAGCCTGTGCTTCAGCTGGGATAAAGATGATGCTGCAGCCAAACAGGATTATGTTCTGCATAGTATGAGGATCTTATTGGGCTTTTTTATTTTTTATTTTTATTTTTATATATAAGCCATGACTTTTATCAAAAGGAGATACAATTTGTTTATGAAGTATTTTTAGAAAGGTTAATGTTTTGCCATTGCCCATTTACACCACCCCTCCAAGCACATCACTGCCTTATAGTGTAGGTGAGTGGCTTTCTAAATGTGTCCATGTAACTATTAACAATAGTGCATCATTTAAAAGAACCTTGATTATCACATGTACAGTGATCCCTCATCTTACAATGGCCTCAACATACAATAGTTTTAACATCCAATGGTCTTTTCTGGACCATTGTAATTTGAAACCAGACTCAACATACAATGGTACGGACAGTCCAGATCTGTGAAACGTGTCAATGGCTGGAAGATCTGACCCTACAATACAGGGAGGTACTACATGTTCTGTACTACTTTTTACCTGTACCACAGTTAGCTGCTCTTTTGGACACCAGGTAAGGGTGGCTCCATGTTACTTTTTTAGGACATTGCGTGTACTGTACAGGACCCTGAAGAAGCTCCTGTCCTCTACATAGACAGTGATTTACAGCTCCCAGCAGATCTTTCTTACTTTTTATATATAAAACTTGCTTTATATATATTAATCTACTTATTTTTCTTTAATCCTCCCTTTTTCCTATTTTTGGATGACAATTTGGTGGCTTCAGAACCAATTACCAGGTTTCCATAGAGTTATAGTCTCAACATACAATGGTTTCAACATACAATGGTCCTCCTGGAACCAATTACTATTGTAACTTCAGGGACCACTGTACTTTGTACTTTTTATTTGTTTGTAGCCAATTGGCTAAATAGCTGTGGGGTATTGTACACTACTGTCCTTTTAGGCTATGGCTACACCTGAGCTTTTAGTAGTGTGTTGACGAAAATCATTGACTTCTGAATAACTTTGACACATCCTCTTTTAATAAAAAACTAATATTCTGCACCACTACAACTACTGCATTCTGTTTCCATGAAAAATAGATCATGATAAACATATATCCATGAATATGTTTTTGCTTTTTTTGTTTTTCCAAGAATGATACCAGCAGCCCCCTTTTGATCACTCCTCCTCCTGTTGAAGGTCATTGGTCAGTTCGGGTAAGTCTTGGGTTAATGATGGTATGGGGGTTTAATGTCTTATCTTTCTGTATTGTAAAAGGTGATAAGTGCTGAAACCTGTGAACCATATAAAGGTGCCCATACACCTTAGATTAGAGTTAATAAAAATAGATGATTTCAACCGAAAAGATTTTCTCCAGTATATGTTTACATTTTATTGTTTCCTTCTAAAAGCCATACCCATATGAAGGCTTATTTTTTGCTGGACAAGTTGTACTATGCAATGGCACCCTTATTTTAAAGCGTTTACACTGGGACTTTCACATGCAGTATTCTGATATGTGGAGAGACATTTCAGGTGAATTTTCTCCGAATATTTTCGGAACGTACGCATAGTATTCTCATAACATTGCCAGAATATTCCCAGAAAGATTCATCGTTATGCCTGAGGAAGCGGATTCTCCGCAAAACGCGTTGCTTTGTGGGTAATAAAATTCCCTTACCCTGATCTGGTCTCAGCACCTGATTCATCCCGCTGTGTGCTTTGGAGGAGGGATTGTTGTCTATAAGTTGGTGACTTGTCACAGTGATCCCACTGATCGCACATTCACTTTGCCGCCTTTGACATCTGGCTTGGCATGTGATGTCAGCATTAGCTGTGGCAAGTGGTTGTGATTAAAGTCAGTGTTGGCATGCCAGTGGACTATTGGCTTAACTCGTGGGGCTTTTCTTGGCAGTTTTATAACCACTTTATCAGCCTCACTCTGCTGTTTAACCCCTTAAGGACGGAGCCCATTTTCACCTCTAGGACGAAGCCCTTTTTTGCAAATCTGACCACTGTCACTTTAAACATTAATAACTCTGGAATGCTTTCTGTAATCAATCTGATTCTGAGATTGTTTTTTCGTGACATATTCTACTTTAACTTAGTGGTAAAATTTTGTGGTAACTTGCATCCTTTCTTGGTGAAAAATTCCAAAATTTGATGAAAAAATTAAAAAATTTTCATTTTTCTAACTTTGAAGCTCTCTGCTTGTAAGGAAAATGGATATTCCAAATTTTTTTTTTTTTGGATTCACATATACAATATGTCTACTTTATATTTCCATCATAAAATTGACGAGTTTTTACTTTTGGAAGACACCAGAGGGCTTCAAAGTTCAGCAGCAATTTTCCAATTTTTCACAAAATTTTCAAACTCGCAATTTTTCAGGGACCAGTTCAGGTTTGAAGTGGATTTGAAGGGTCTTCATATTAGAAATACCCCACAAATGACCCCATTATAAAAACTACACCCCCTAAAGTATTCAAAATGACATTCAGTAAATGTTTTAACCCTTTAGGTGTTTCACAGGAAAAGCAGCAAAGTGAACGAGAAAATTCAAAATCTTCATTTTTTACACTCGCATGTTCTTGTAGACCCAATTTTTGAATTTTTACAAGGGGTAAAAGGAGAAAATGTATACCTATATTTGTAGCCCAATTTCTCTCGAGTAAGCACATACCTCATATGTCTATGTAAAGTGTTCGGCGGGCGCAGTAGAGGGCTCAGAAGCGAAGGAGCGACAAGGGGATTTTAGAGAGTACGTTTTTCTGAAATGGTTTTTGGGGGGCATGTCACCTTTAGGAAGCCCCTATGGTGCCAGAACAGCAAAAAAAAAAAAACATGGCATACCATTTTGGAAACTAGACCCCTTGAGGAACGTAACAAGGGATAAAGTTAGCCTTAATACCCCACAGGTGTTTCACGACTTTTGCATATGTAAAAAAAAAAAATATATATATCACTAAAATGTGGGTTTCCCCCCAAATTTCACATTTTTGCAAGGGTTAATAGCAGAAAAGACCCCCCAAAATTTGTAACCCCATCTCTTCTGAGTATGGAGGTACCCCATAAGTGGACCTGAAGTGCACTACGGGCGAACTACAATGCTCAGAAGGGAAGGCGTCATATTTGGCTTTTTGAGAGCAAATTTTGCTCGGGGGGCATGTCGCATTTAGGAAGCCCCTATGGTGCCAGAACAGCAAAATAACCCCCACATGGCATACCATTTTGGAAACTAGACCCCTCACTAGTCCCAGAATGTAATGAGGGGTACAGTGAGCATTTACCCCCCACTGGTGTCTGACAGATCTTTGGAACAGTGGGCTGTGCAAAATTTTTCATTTTCACGGACCACTGTTCCAAAGATCCGTCAGACACCTGTGGGGTGTAAATTCTCACTGCACTCCTCATTACATTCCGTGAGGGGTGTAGTTTCCGAAATGGGGTCACATGTGGGTGTGTTTTTTTTTTTTTGCGTTTGTCAGAACTGCTGTAACAATCAGCCACCTCTGTGCAAATCACCTCAAATGTACATGGGGCACTCTCCCTTCTGGGCCTTGTTGTGCGCCCCCAGAGCACTTTGCGCCCACATATGGGGTATCTCCGTACTCGGGAGAAATTGTGTTACAAATTTTGGGGGGTGTTTTTCCCTTTTACCTCTTGTGAAAATGAAAAGTATAGGGCAACACCAGCATGTTAGTGTAAATTTTTTTATTTTTTTACACTAACATGCTGGTGTAGACCCCAACTGTTCCTTTTCATAAGGGGTAAAAGGAGAAAAAGCCCCCCAAAATTTGTTAGGCAATTTCTCCCGAGTACGGCGATACCCCATATGTGACCCTATTCTGTTGCCTTGAAATACGACAGGGCTCCAAAGTGAGAGCGCCATGTGCATTTGAGGCCTGAATTAGGGACTTGCATAGGGGTGGACATAGGGGTATTCTACGCCAGTGATTCCCAAACAGGGCGCCTCCAGCTGTTGCTAAACTCCCAGCATGCTTGGATAGTCAATTGCTGTCCAGAAATGCTGGGAGTTTTTGTTTTGCAACAGCTGGAGGCTCCATCTTAGAAACACTGCCGTACAATACGTTTTTAATTTTTATTGGAGAAGGGGGGTGGGGGGTGGGGGGGCAGTGTACGTGTGTATATGTAGTGTTTTACTCTTTATTTTATGTTAGTGTAGTGTAGTGTTTTTAGGTTACATTCACACTGGCGGCAGATTACACTGAGTCTCCCGCTAGGAGTTTGAGCTGCGGCGGAAAATTTGCCGCATCTCAAATTTGCAGCGGGGAACTCACTGTAATCTGCCGCCAGTGTGAATGTAGCCTGTACATTCACACGGGAGGGGGGTCAAAACTACAACTCCCAGCATGCACTGACAGACCATGCATGCTGGGAGTTGTAGTTTTGCAACAGCTGGAGGCACACTGGCTGGAAAACCTTGAGTTAGGTTCTATGACCTAACTCAGTATTTTCCAACCAGTGTGCCTCCAGCTGTTGCAAAACTGCAACTCCCAGCATGTACTGATTGCGGAAGGGCATGCTGGGAGATGTAGTTATGCAATGGCTGGAGGCACGCAAGTACAACTCCCAGCATGCCAAGACAGCCTTATGCTGTTCCTGAATGCTTGGAGTTGTAGTTTTGCAATATTTAGAGGGGTTCAGGTTGTAGATCACTAAGTGGTCTCAAACTGTAGCCCTCCAGATGTTGCAAAACTACAACTCTCAGCATGCCCAGCCAGCAAACTGCTGTCTGGGCATGCTGAAAGTTGTAGTTTTGCAACATCTGGAGGGCTACAGTTTGAGACCACTTAGTGATCTACAACCTGAACCCCTCTAAATATTGCAAAACTACAAGTCCCAGCATGCCCACACAGCAAACAGCTGTCTGGGCATGCTGGGAGTTGTAGTTTTGCAACATCTGGAGGGCCACGGTTTAGAGACCACTGTAAACTGTGGCCCTCCGGATGTTGCTAGGCAACAACTCACCTAGCAGGACCCGGAAGCCGCCGCCGCCGCACGTGGGGGATCCCCGCATGGAGGATCGCGATCCGGGATCCAGGTAGGGACCTTCGGCGCCGACCCTCCCTGGACGGTTCCCCCGTTTTGCCCGGACATCGATAGGTGGGCAAAGCGGGGGAACCGAACTTTAACCCCCCCTCCCCCGGTCTGCTATCGGTCGGTCGCTCGGCCGACCAATAGCAGGGATAGGAGGGGTGGCAACCCTGCCACCAAACTCCTATCCCTTTAGGGGGATCTAGGGTGTCTCGGACACCTACGATCCCTCTTATTTTCCGGGTCACCGGGTCACCAGTGACCCGTATGACCCGGAATCGCGCAGATCGCAGGTCTGAATTGACCTGCGATTTGCGCGCATCGCGGTCATGGGGGGGTCTCAGGACCCCCCTTGGCGATGTGCCGGGATGCCTGCTGTTAGATAACAGCAGTCATCCCGGTCCGATCACCGCTACCGGTGACGCGGCGCTCCCGGAACCCCGCGACGTACATGTACGTCGCCGCGCGCCAAGTGACACTTCGCGGCGCCGTACATGTACGTCGCTCGTCGTGAAGGGGTTAATAAGCAAAATACAGGTTGACTTAAAGGGGTACTCTGGTGGAAAGCTTTATTTTTTTTAAATCAACTAGTGCCAGAAAGTTAAACAGATTTGTAAATTAGCAAGCAGAGGAAGTCGGCTCACACGACCCGTCCGCACGGCAAATCTCCAACGTATGGTAGAAAAACAGCAAGTAGCCAGCGGTATATGCAATGAACTGATGGCATGGGATAAAATATATGGGATCTAGACAGGTGAAGGTCATTGGGATTGATGATAATGGAGGAGGAGTAAGCTTTACAAACCTCCAACCAAAATAGGCACCAGTTAACCCCTGAGAGACCACCTGAAAAGATTCATACCCCATGAATCACTCACGATAGATTAAGTTGCAAAGTATAATCAATTTTAACAACAAAATAAAAATATACAAGAAAGTATATAAAAGAGGATACAAACGAACACGTGTGAATAAGTGCCCAAAAAAACACACAAACAAAATTGGGGAGGATAGTGGAGGATAAGATCGGTTTTGAGATTTAACCTTTGCGGAAAACATGTATGCAAAAGGTAAATCCAATAGACTTCTCTGGAACGAAGGATTTTTTCCAGATCCCCTCCTCTATCAGGCACTCTGACAGTTTCTATGCCCTGAAAGTGAAAATTACTTACATCACCAGAATGAATTTCTTTAAAATGTTTTGACACTGCGGATATGTTCATATTCACTGTAGACTTAGCACCTCTCAGGTGTTCTTGAAGTCTCTTTTTAATCGATCTGATGGTACTGCCTATGTATGATAGTTTACATGTATCACACCATATGTGATAAACTCCAAACGTGGTCTGGCAATAGATGAATTGTTACCGCTGGCTACTTGCTGTTTTTCTACCAGATTTGTAAATTACTTCTATTAAAAAATCTTAATCCTTCCAGTACTTATTAGCTGCTGAATACTAAAGAGGAAATTCTTTTCTTTTTTTTTAACACAGAGCTCTCTGTTGACATCACAAGCACAGTGCTCTCTGCTGACATCTCTGTCCACAGTCCTGAAAATGGACAGAGGTGTCAGCAGAGAGCACTGTGCTTGTGATGTCAGCAAAGAGCTCTGTGTTCCAAAAACAAAATAATTTTTTCTGTAGTATTTAGCAGCTAATAAGTACTGGAAGGATTAAGATTTTTTAATAGAAGTAATTTACAAATCTGTATAATTTTCTGGAACCAGTTGATTTAAAAAAAAGTGTTCCACCAGAGTATCCCTTTAAATGGCAGCTTGTATTGTGTTAGTAGATTTCCATAAGAACATTCTAGGCAGAGGGGATTCAGACTTCCCTGCAGCACTACAATTATTGGCCAAAAGATGATAAATTCTGATGTGTCTGTAACAAATAATCAGAGCCCAGACTTTATAGTGAACTGAGCTCTGATTTGTTGCTTTGGGAAAACCACTGTTTTTTTCCGTGACAGTGGGGGGGACATTTATCAGTGTAGGTGCACTTTTGTTATACAGCGGTTTTGATGGTGTAGTTAATGTGTACATTCATCAAATGTATTAAACAGTGCAGGGCATTTGATAAATGTGGTGCTAGTATACATTTTTATTTTTTATTATTATTTCACTTCAGAACTCCTCTTGTATGAGTCCCTCCTTGTGATTTTTCTGAGGCCTTTTCACATTTTGTGACTTTTTTTTTTTTTTCCCCATGTAAGCCAGGTCTGGGCTTGTGTATGTTTGTGGTGTAGTTTAGGGCATTGCGACAAATCTGCAGCACATTTTTCTTATAGAAAAGTCAAATATCTTAACTCTACAAAGTGAAACATAAATGATTTGTCTAAAATTTGCGTAATTGAGACATCTCCACGTCTTTTCTACAGCAACAGAGGCTCTAAACCTGTTAATAAATTCCTGTGTCGTCTTATTGTTCACTTTCTTATTGCCCAGTAATGATTGAACATGGTAGGAACCCACTACGCCGTCATGCCTCCCCCATCTCATCAGATGGTCAGAAGAACCTGTTTACAGTTATCTATGGATGTGAATATCAATATAGAAAGCTTTCGAGTTTGCCTGCACATTTTGTAATGCCCACTTTTTTTTGCTTATCAGATAGAAGAGAAATCCAAATTTGATGGAATATTTGATAGTTTATTACCTGTAAATGGTTTACTGTCTGGAGACAAGGTGAAACCGGTACTTATGAACTCCAAACTACCTCTGGATATTTTAGGAAGGGTAAGTGTACATTTTTGTTCTACAAATTTCGAGGGTCCCCTTCTGCAACTAATATTTTCCTTCTTGTGAACCTAATAGTAAAAATAAAACTATACATACAGTTTTGCTTAAAAAATATCCTACTGTTTCTGTGTAGATCTCCTAAGCAGACCTGCATGTCTCCATATCCAAAGACTGCAAATAAACCCTGATTAGCATGGGACACACAGATTGTATTTTTGTTGGTACAAATTGCAGATACAAAGAAGTTAAAAGGGCACAGTTAAATGGAAAAAACTATACTTGCTGCACCCCTGTTACGCAGCTGTTTCCATGTTTATCTCAGCTGCAAGCACTTCCTTTTGTTGCTTTAGGCACAAGGGCTTCCTGCTTAGCCAATCATTGGCTGAGACGAAACACCACTACAACCAATGATTTGCAGCAAGACAAGGAAATGCGTGCTGTGGGGTCTGACACTGAAATTTAAGGGAAGCAAATTTTCTATTTGGCTGCAGAAAAATACCCTTTTAAAGGGGTACTCCGGTGGAATTTTTTTTTCAAATCAACAGGTACCAGAAACGTAACCCCTTAAAGGGGTACTCCGGCCCCAAGACATCTTATCCCCTATCCAAAGGATAGGGGATAAGATGTCTGATCGCAGGGGTCCCGCTGCTTGGGTCCCTGCAATCTAGCATGCAGCACCCACCTGCAAGTACTGCCGGAAGCACTGGGGGTTCTCAGTCTTTTGCCTCACGACCACAGGGACCGATTATCGTGACATCACGTCTCCGCCCTGTGTGACGTCACGCCCCACCCCTTCAATGCAAGTCTATGGGAGGGGGTGTGACGTCAAGAGGGCGGAGCACAGGGGCGAGAACTTCAGGGGCAAGAAGCGCTTCCGGCAGTACTTACAGGTGGGTGCTGCATGCTAGATTGCGGGGGGATCAGACATCTTATCCCCTATGCTTTGGATAGGGGGATAAGATGTGGGGGATCTGTATTGATCACGGCAGCTAAGGGGTTAGTGGCGGACATCAGTGCGATCGTTGATGTCCGCCATTACCAGCAGGTCCCCGGCTGCTGATAGCAGCTGGGACCTGCAGTGCATGACTCGAGCGTCGCTCCGATGCTTTCGGTCATGTATAGCGTGTAAATGTACGTCCAGGTGAGTGAAGTACCTCTGCACCAGGACGTAATTTTACGTCCGTGGTCGTGAAAGGGTTAAATAGATTTGTAAATTACTTCAATTTAAAAATCTTAATTTTACCAGTACTTATCAGCTGCTGTAAACTACAGAGGAAGTTGTATAGTTCTTTTCTGTCTGACCACAGTGCTCCCTGCTGACACCTCTGTGCATGTCAGGAACAGTCTGAAGCAAGACAGGTTTGCTATGGGGATTTGCTTGTACTCTGGACAGTTCATGACATGGACAGAGGTGGCAGCAAAAGGCACTGTGGTCAGACTGAAAAAAACTACAAAACTTCCTCTGTAGTATACAAATTTGTTAACTTCCTGGCACCAGTTGATTTAAAAATGTATTTTTCGCCACAGTACACCTTTTAGAGAGAGTGAAATATGCAAAAGAAGGCGGAGTGTTGCTTAATTCGCAACAGATTTAAAAAAAATAAAAATAAATAAACTGTGTGAACCTAATCTAAAACTTTATTTTTTTTATGTGTTTATGGTTAATATGTAAACATTGTGTGTTGAGAATTTAGATATGAGATGTAAATAAGGCTTTTTCACAGGTCTGGGAGCTAAGTGACATAGACAAGGATGGACACTTGGACAGGGATGAGTTTGCTGTGGTAAGTTGCATTATCACTCCTAGAATCTCATGTTAAGTTGTTGGATATGTTAAAGGGGTTATCCAGGATTAGAATAAAGGGCTGATTTCAGCACTAAACCTGACCTCAGTTGGATTTGTTATTGTTGCTCAGTTCTAATGAAGTAAATGGAGCCAAGTTGTGAGAAGCAATCGGTGGTGAGGGGGGGGGGCCATCAGAGGAGGCCACAGGAGGGCACTCGGGATCGGAGCTGCGCTCCAATACTGATTTAACCCTGTAGACGCTGCGGTCACTGTGACCGCGGCGTATTTTAGGGTTACAGAGGGAGGAAGCTCCCTCTGTCACTGATCGGCGCTCTGCAAAGTGAAAGCAGGGAACCGATGGTTGCCATGGCAACCAGAGGCCTGACACTGGCCTCTGTTGTCATGGCAACATGAGCGATCAGGCCCTAACTGATCTATCCTATGCCTGTCAGTACTGACAGACATAGGCATAATTGAATGGAGTACAGACATGTACTCCATTGAATTATGTGTATAATAGTAAAAAAAAATTGTGGGAGGGGGAGTGCAAAATAACTGAAAACATTTTGGAAAATTTTTAAAAAATAATAAAACAAATTATATATGTATATAATGCACCCCCAAAAAGTCCCCCCCCCCCAAATTCATTGACAGGTCCCGCAAAAAAAAGTCCTCACACAATTGTCAGTGAAAAAATCTACAGCTCAATGTTACAAACATGATAAAAAAATTTGATTTAATGCCATAAATGAACCAAAATATTTAAAAATTTGGTATTGCCGTAATCATATCAACCTGCAGTGTAACGTTAACATGTCATACTGCAAGAGGAACAACCTAAAAAATAAAAACAACCGCAGAATAGATTTTTTTTTAATGTATACCACCTCATAAAAAAAAAAGAAAAAAAATGATCCGTGTCACATGTACCCCAGAATGGAACCAATGAAAGCATCAACTTGTCTCCCAAAAATATTTTTTCACCCCAAAGCCCCTGTAATTTTTATATGATGCCAACAAAATATCCTAACCCCTTAAGGACCCAGCCAATTTTCATTGTAGGACCCGGCCATTTTTTGAACATCTGACCACTTTCACTTTAAGCATTAATAACTCTGGGATGCTTTTACCTTTCATTCTGATTCAGAGATTGTTTTTTCGTGACATATTCTACTTTATGTTATTGGTAAAATTTTGTCAATACTTGTATCATTTCTTAGTGAAAAATTCCAAAATTTGATGAAAAAATTTTAAATTTTGCATTTTTTTTTACTTTGAAGCTCTCTGCTTATAAGGAAAATGAATATTCCAAATAAATTATATATTGATTCACATATACAATATGTCTTCTTTATGATTGCATCATAACGTTGACATGTTTTTATTTTTGGAAGAGATCAGAGGGCTTCAAAGTTCAGCAGCAATTTTCCAATTTTTCACAAAATTTTCAAAATCAAAAATTTTTTTGTGGGGCATGTCACATTTAGGAAGCCCCTATGGTGCCAGAACAGCAAATAACCCCCACATGGCATACTATTTTGGAAACTACACCCCTCAAGGCACGTAATAAGGGGTCTAGTGAGCCTTAACACCCCACAGGCGTTTCAAGACTCTTTGTTAAATTTGGATGTGTAAATGATTTATTTATTTTTTTTCCACTAAAATGCTAGTTTTCCCCCAAATTTTACATTTTTACAAGGGATAATAGGACAAAATGTCCCCCAAAATTTGTAACCCCATCTCTTCTTAGTATGGAAATACCCCATGTGTGGACGTCAAGTGCTCTGCTGGAGCACTACAATGCTCAGAAGAGATGGAGTCACATTTGGCTTTTGAAAAGCAAATTTTGCTGAAATGGTTTTTGGGGGGCATGTCGCATTTAGGAAGCCCCTATGGTGCCAGGACAGCAAAAAAATACCCCACATGGCATACTATTTTGGAAACTACACCCCTCAAGGCACGTAACAAGGGGTACTGTGAGCCTTAACACCTCACAGGTGTTTGACGACTTTTTGCTAATGTCGGATATGTAAATGAGAAAAAATTTTTTTTTCACTAAAATGCTGGTTTTTCCCACAAATTTTACATTTTTACAAGGGGTAGTAGGAGAAAATGACCCCCAAAATTTGTAACCCCATTTCTTCGGAGTATGGAAATACCCAATGTGTGGGTCAAGTGCTCTGCTGGCACACTACAATGCTCAGAAGAGAAGGAGCGCCGTTGAGCTTTTGAAGACAGAATTTGGTTGGAATAGAAGTTGGGGGCCATGTGCGTTTACAAAGCCCCCCCGTGGTGCCAGAACAGTGGATCCCCACGTGACCCCATTTTGGAATCTACACCCCTCACAGAATTTAATAAGGGGTGCAGTGAGTATTTACACCCCACTGGCGTTTGACAGATCTTTGTAACAGTGGGCTGTGCAAATGAAAAATTACATTTTTCATTTCCACGGACCACTGTTCCAAAAATCTGTCAGACACCTGTGGGGGGTAAATGCTCACTGTACCCCTTATTACATTACGTGATGGGTGTAGTTTCCAAAATCAAAAAAAATTGATTAAAATAAAAAATCAGCAAAAAAAAATTACGTTTTAGAAATTCCGCCTCCACTTTGCTTTTATTTCTAAACCATACACAAATAGACACAGACTACAATAATAACCAACAAACACTGTGCTGCCAGAAAACTGTGTTGGCAAAAATAAATGTGATCGAAGCTCCCCCTAGCCTATCACATCTATTTTTGCCAACACAGTTTTGTGGCAGCACAGTGTTGTTTGTTGGTTATTATTGTAGTCTGTGTCTATTTGTGTATGGTTGTTAATCTGATTTATTAAAGGCTATGTTTAAAATTTGACATGGATCAGAGGTACTTCTGTCAGTGATTAATAGTCTTTCTAAGACCTCATGACCTCTATTGGTTGGAATTGGTTCATTTCTGTAAAAAGCCTGAAGGGTTAATAAACTTCTTCAACGTCATCCTGACTGCTTTAAGGGGTGCAGTTTATAAAATGGGGTGATTTATGGGGGTAGCATACATGCCCCTCAATTCCTCTTCAGAATGGAACTGGTCCCTGAAAAATCTAATTTAGCAATTTTCTTGAAAATCTGGAAAATTGCTGCTAAACTTATAAACCTTCTAACGTTCTGAAAAAGTAAAAGAATGTTTACCAAATTATGGGAACACAAAGTATACATAGTGTAGATGTGAATTAATAATTCATTTGGTGTGGCATGACTATTAATCGTACGAGCAGAAAATGCAAAATCTAGAAAAACGCAAATGTTTTTTTTTTTCACAACATTTTTTTTCTTTTACAAAAACCGCTAAGTATATCAATCAAACTTTTCGACAAATGTAAAGTACAATATGTCACGATAAAAACTGTCTTGGAATCGCTTTACTAAGTGAAAGCGTTCCAAAGTTATTACCAAATAAGTGGACACATTAAGGACACATTGTTCATTAAGATCAAAACAGGCTATTGAGTAAAGGGGTTAAAGTAATAAGCTCTGTTTTTATATTACTTGATAACCCAGTTAAGTCTACAGTACCTCCAACAGTTTTTTTTCTTCCATTATAGTCTACTAGCGGAGTACCCAGCGATGCCGGTTTTTCCTACCTTAGGCTGCTTTCACACTATGAGCATTCATCCGTTATTAAATGTCCGTTTTCTGTGTAAAAATGGACGTTTAATAACGGATGAAATAAAGGGTGCTAACGGATGAATAAATATTCATCCGTTACCGTTCACCCTCATGTATGGCCAAACACCTATGCCTACAGACTCCCACAGCCGGGACTACTACTGCTCCCATCAGGGAACAGACTTGTTTCCATGATGGGAGTAGAAATTCCCTGGCTGCAGGAGTCTGCAGACAGCTGGGGAGGCTACATTAGTGCTTGTACTACAACCCCCATCATGGAACAGACTCTTTTCCATGATGGGGGTTGTAGTACAGGGGCTGAGGGATTGATCGCACCGGGTTTCAGTTCTGAGACCCGATGCGATCAAAAGTTATTAAGCAGGGGAGCGGGCGGCATGCTCCGCAACCCTGCGATGTATCAGTGTGTTTTAACTTTCATTTTTGAATCCCCCGCGGGAGACCTGAATGGCCGATCAGAGCTCTCAGCGAGAGATTGAAAAATTAACTTTGAGAGTAGCAGGGGCCAAAGAGCACTGTGGGGGGCAAGATATATTGCGCTGCAGAGGGGGGGGCAGACATATAGCCTATATATCTAGCCCCCCCTGCCGCGCATTAGATATGACCCCCCTGCCTGCGCATTAAATATATACCCCCCACCGCCAGCGCATTAAATATATACCCCCCCGCCAGCGCATTAAATATATACCACCCGCCAGCGCATTAAATATATACCCCCCCGCCAGCGCATGTATATGTGCCCTCGCAGCTCTTCTATATACATATGCCCCTACCGCCGTATGAATGAAAAGTATTTCTATTAGCAGCACATAGAGCCGGCTCCCAGCACTATGCGCTGCTAATAGAAATACCTTTCATTCATATGGCAGCAGGGGTATATATATGTAGAAGCACTGGGGGGGGCAGATAACTCTATATGTCTGCCCCCACAGCTCTTCTATATACATATACCTCTGCTGCCGTATGAATGAAAAGTATTTCTATTAGCAGCACATAGAGCCGGCTCCCAGCACTATGCGCTGCTAATAGAAATACCTTTCATTCATACGGCAGCAGAGGTATATGTATATAGAAGAGCTGTGGGGGGCAGAGATATAGCGTTATCTGCCCCCCCCCCCCCCAGTGCTTCTACATACATATATCCCTGCTGCCATATGAATGAAAGGTATTTCTATTAGCAGCGCATAGTGCTGGGAGCCGGCTGTATGTGCTGCTAATAGAAATACTTTTCATTCATATGGCGGTAGGGGCATATGTATATAGAAGAGCTGCGAGGGCACATATACATGCGCTGGCGGGGGGTATATATTTATTTAATGCGCAGGCAGGGGGGTCATATCTAATGCGCGGCAGGGGGGCTAGATTTATAGGCTATATGTCTGCCCCCCCTCTGCAGCGCTATACATCTTGCCCATCACAGTGCTCTTTGGCCCCTGCTACTCTCAAAGTTCATCTTTCAATCTCTTCAGGGCTCCCCGCGGGGGATTCAAAAATGAAAGTTAAAACGCACTGATAAATCGCAGGGTTGCGGAGCATGCCACCCGCTCCCCTGCTTAATAACTTTTGATCGCATCGGATCTAAGAAGTGAAACCCGGTGTGATCAATCCCTCAGCCCCTGTACTACAACCCCCATCATGGAACATACTCTGTTACATGATGGGGGTTGTAGTACAAACACTAATGTAGCCTCCCCAGCTGTCTGCAGACAAGTCTGTTCCATGATGGGAGAAGTAGTCCACCCTCAGCACTGCAGGAGTCTGCTGATGTCACCTTTTCTGAGCATGCTCAGAAGTAATAACGGATATAATAAACTGTGTGCAAACGGATGACATAAAGGCTCATCAGTCAGCCATAGACTTCAATGTTAAAAATAACGGCCGTTAATTTACCCGTTTCTTGTGACGTAAGAAAAATTAGTGCATGTGCCGTTATTTCTTCCGTCACAACGAACGGCCGTTATTCATGACGGACTATAACGGGTCATAAAGGATTATCAAAAAGTCCTATAGACTTTAATGGGAGTACCCGTTTACCAGGGCCCCGATCACCGCCCAGCAGGGTTGTCATTAGTCAGTCGTTCCGCCTGATCAGTCACGTGATCGTGAGGCGGCACCCGTGCCACCTCACTCCTGCTGGGTAAGGGTGAATGGGGCTGTCTCGGCAGTTATCCCATTCCGATCACGCGGTGATCCAGGAAAGCTGCTCTGTAAATGGTCGGCACTGTGCGCTAAGTACTACTTAGCAGCGCTGTACATTTATGCCGCTCGTCCTTAAGGGGTTAAATGGTGGGTGTGTCTTTGCAAGATGGGGTGTGGCATGTGTGGAGGGTGTGGCTTGCCAGTGACTGCACATGCACCAGGAGATGCAAAGCGGAGTTTGTAGTGTAAGGTACCAGAAGTCCTATATATTTGCTGGAAACTTGAAAGTAAAACCCCATCCTTTCACATATGGGGGTAGGTTAGTGGTTAATTTATCTATTATTATACATTCACATTTTACATATAAGTAACATGTGAC